>NW_027266270.1:24196525-24214025 GCF_022045235.1 Haliotis cracherodii | reverse complement strand
GCAAGTTGTACACGCGCCGGACATATGTGCTACACTTTAAAGTGGCCCACAAACTCAATTAGTAGTTTTTTCTCGCTATTTCATTTCTGTCTTCTCTTTTGCCAGAGGTGCTTGATACTGTCTTTTTATGGATATCATTACCCATCTGATTTGGTTTTCTTTTCAACTGTAGTTAAGAAATGTATATTTCAGACGCTGTGATTTCAAAACGGCCATAATCATCAATGAAAGTGGCCTTCGTTTGCTGAAGTCATTGGTTGTGAATGCCAGATGGCCTTCGTTTGTTGAAGTTTATTGGTTGTGAATGCCAGATGAAAATCATCTTCAAAATCCTCCAAAAGAAGGCTGTAGGTTCTACCGAGATTTGAACTCGGATCGCTGGATTCAGAGTCCAGAGTGCTAACCATTACACCATAGAACCGCGTATCTCACATCGAAAGTCTTGGGTATTACAACTTACTCCAAATCCCTTCTGCAGAGAGGCGTGTGACTGTCCCACTCTTGTGCGTGTCTATCATTTATCATGTACTGGATTGATGAAAAATCATTAAGGTGGGATTACTGTTTGACATAACAATTTTGTGAGTGATGTAGATGTGTAAAGGTAGTTTTACTTGTCCAAAGCAGTTTGCTGACTTTTTAGTGGTTGTGAATGCCAGATGAAAATCATCTTCAAAATCCTCCAAAAGAAGGCTGTAGGTTCTACCGAGATTTGAACTCGGATCGCTGGATTCAGAGTCCAGAGTGCTAACCATTACACCATAGAACCGCTTATTTCACATTGAAAGTCTTGGGTATTACAACTTACTCCAAATCCCTTCTGCAGAGATGCATGTGACTTGTCAGATATGATGAATGATGTGTCAAGGTGTAGTTTCTAGCGTGATGCAAGTTGTACACGCGCCGGACATATGTGCTATACTTTAAAGTGGCCCACAAACTCAATTAGTAGTTTTTTCTCGCTATTTCATTTCTGTCTTCTCTCTTGCCAGAGGTGCTCGATACTGTCTTTTTATGGAATGCTGAAGTCATTGGCGCGTATCTTTCACGCACTTCGGGAATTTGGCAATATTCTATTTTTAAAAAAGTAGGTCCCACCGAGATTTGAACTCGGATCGCTGGATTCAAAGTCCAGAGTGCTAACCATTACACCATGGGACCAGTTGACGGACGTGTATAATGCGTATCAATAATTTGACAATGGAATCAAGAGCAATCAACTGGGGACACACTCTTGTGTGTGTTTGTCATTTATCATGTACTGGATTGATGTAAAATCATTAAGGTGGGATTACTGTTTGACATAACAATTGTGTGAGTGATGTAGATGTGTAAAGGTAGTTTTACTTGTCCAAAGCAGTTTGCTGACTTTTTAGTGGTTGTGAATGCCAGATGAAAATCATCTTCAAAATCCTCCAAAAGAAGGCTGTAGGTTCTACCGAGATTTGAACTCGGATCGCTGGATTCAGAGTCCAGAGTGCTAACCATTACACCATAGAACCGCTTATTTCACATTGAAAGTCTTGGGTATTACAACTTACTCCAAATCCCTTCTGCAGAGATGCATGTGACTTGTCAGATATGATGAATGATGTGTCAAGGTGTAGTTTCTAGCGTGATGCAAGTTGTACACGCGCCGGACATATGTGCTACACTTTAAAGTGGCCCACAAACTCAATTAGTAGTTTTTTCTCGCTATTTCATTTCTGTCTTCTCTTTTGCCAGAGGTGCTTGATACTGTCTTTTTATGGATATCATTACCCATCTGATTTGGTTTTCTTTTCAACTGTAGTTAAGAAATGTATATTTCAGACGCTGTGATTTCAAAACGGCCATAATCATCAATGAAAGTGGCCTTCGTTTGCTGAAGTCATTGGTTGTGAATGCCAGATGGCCTTCGTTTGTTGAAGTTTATTGGTTGTGAATGCCAGATGAAAATCATCTTCAAAATCCTCCAAAAGAAGGCTGTAGGTTCTACCGAGATTTGAACTCGGATCGCTGGATTCAGAGTCCAGAGTGCTAACCATTACACCATAGAACCGCGTATCTCACATCGAAAGTCTTGGGTATTACAACTTACTCCAAATCCCT
Source organism: Haliotis cracherodii (assembly GCF_022045235.1). Taxonomy (NCBI): domain Eukaryota; kingdom Metazoa; phylum Mollusca; class Gastropoda; order Lepetellida; family Haliotidae; genus Haliotis; species Haliotis cracherodii. Next base: position 24,211,934 of record NW_027266270.1, on the reverse strand, counting down.
TCTACAGAGAGGCGTGTGACTGTCCCACTCTTGTGCGTGTCTATCATTTATCATGTACTGGATTGATGAAAAATCATTAAGGTGGGATTACTGTTTGGCATAACAATTGTGTGAGTGATGTAGATGTGTAAAGGTAGTTTTACTTGTCCAAAGCAGTTTGCTGACTTTTTAGTGGTTGTGAATGCCAGATGAAAATCATCTTCAAAATCCTCCAAAAGAAGGCTGTAGGTTCTACCGAGATTTGAAGTCGGATCGCTGGATTCAGAGTCCAGAGTGCTAACCATTACACCATAGAACCGCTTATTTCACATTGAAAGTCTTGGGTATTACAACTTACTCCAAATCCCTTCTGCAGAGATGCATGTGACTTGTCAGATATGATGAATGATGTGTCAAGGTGTAGTTTCTAGCGTGATGCAAGTTGTACACGCGCCGGACATATGTGCTACACTTTAAAGTGGCCCACAAACTCAATTAGTAGTTTTTTCTCGCTATTTCATTTCTTTCTTCTCTCTTGCCAGAGGTGCTCGATACTGTCTTTTTATGGATATCATTACCCATCTGATTTGGTTTTCTTTTCAACTGTAGTTAAGAAATGTATATTTCAGACGCTGTGATTTCAAAACGGCCATAATCATCAATGAAAGTGGCCTTCGTTTGCTGAAGTCATTGGTTGTGAATGCCAGATGGCCTTCGTTTGTTGAAGTTTATTGGTTGTGAATGCCAGATGAAAATCATCTTCAAAATCCTCCAAAAGAAGGCTGTAGGTTCTACCGAGATTTGAACTCGGATCGCTGGATTCAGAGTCCAGAGTGCTAACCATTACACCATAGAACCGCTTATCTCACATCGAAAGTCTTGGGTATTACAACTTACTCCAAATCCCTTCTGCTGAGAGGCGTGTGACTGTCCCCCTCTTGTGCGTGTCTATCATTTATCATGTACTGGATTGATGAAAAATCATTAAGGTGGGATTACTGTTTGACATAACAATTGTGTGAGTGATGTAGATGTGTAAAGGTAGTTTTACTTGTCCAAAGCAGTTTGCTGACTTTTTAGTGGTTGTGAATGCCAGATGAAAATCATCTTCAAAATCCTCCAAAAGAAGGCTGTAGGTTCTACCGAGATTTGAACTCGGATCGCTGGATTCAGAGTCCAGAGTGCTAACCATTACACCATAGAACCGCTTATTTCACATTGAAAGTCTTGGGTATTACAACTTACTCCAAATCCCTTCTGCAGAGATGCATGTGACTTGTCAGATATGATGAATGATGTGTCAAGGTGTAGTTTCTAGCGTGATGCAAGTTGTACACGCGCCGGACATATGTGCTACACTTTAAAGTGGCCCACAAACTCAATTAGTAGTTTTTTCTCGCTATTTCATTTCTTTCTTCTCTTTTGCCAGAGGTGCTTGATACTGTCTTTTTATGGATATCATTACCCATCTGATTTGGTTTTCTTTTCAACTGTAGTTAAGAAATGTATATTTCAGACGCTGTGATTTCAAAACGGCCATAATCATCAATGAAAGTGGCCTTCGTTTGCTGAAGTCATTGGTTGTGAATGCCAGATGGCCTTCGTTTGTTGAAGTTTATTGGTTGTGAATGCCAGATGAAAATCATCTTCAAAATCCTCCAAAAGAAGGCTGTAGGTTCTACCGAGATTTGAACTCGGATCGCTGGATTCAGAGTCCAGAGTGCTAACCATTACACCATAGAACCGCGTATCTCACATCGAAAGTCTTGGGTATTACAACTTACTCCAAATCCCTTCTGCAGAGAGGCGTGTGACTGTCCCACTCTTGTGCGTGTCTATCATTTATCATGTACTGGATTGATGAAAAATCATTAAGGTGGGATTACTGTTTGACATAACAATTGTGTGAGTGATGTAGATGTGTAAAGGTAGTTTTACTTGTCCAAAGCAGTTTGCTGACTTTTTAGTGGTTGTGAATGCCAGATGAAAATCATCTTCAAAATCCTCCAAAAGAAGGCTGTAGGTTCTACCGAGATTTGAACTCGGATCGCTGGATTCAGAGTCCAGAGTGCTAACCATTACACCATAGAACCGCTTATTTCACATTGAAAGTCTTGGGTATTACAACTTACTCCAAATCCCTTCTGCAGAGATGCATGTGACTTGTCAGATATGATGAATGATGTGTCAAGGTGTAGTTTCTAGCGTGATGCAAGTTGTACACGCGCCGGACACATGTGCTACACTTTAAAGTGGCCCACAAACTCAATTAGTAGTTTTTTCTCGCTATTTCATTTCTTTCTTCTCTCTTGCCAGAGGTGCTCGATACTGTCTTTTTATGGATATCATTACCCATCTGATTTGGTTTTCTTTTCAACTGTAGTTAAGAAATGTATATTTCAGACGCTGTGATTTCAAAACGGCCATAATCATCAATGAAAGTGGCCTTCGTTTGCTGAAGTCATTGGTTGTGAATGCCAGATGGCCTTCGTTTGTTGAAGTTTATTGGTTGTGAATGCCAGATGAAAATCATCTTCAAAATCCTCCAAAAGAAGGCTGTAGGTTCTACTGAGATTTGAACTCGGATCGCTGGATTCAGAGTCCAGAGTGCTTTTTTTTTTTCTTGATAAAATTTATTCACAGGAATATAATACAAACGCAGACAGTGCTGACACTGCCACCACAAAAATAAAATGGTTATCACAGAAGTAGGGTGGCAGTGGATAACATTCCGATTCTACAGAAAGAAAATATGAGAAATAGTCTTTTACATTTGATTATCTAAACACGTCTTTACAGATACAAAAAGATGAATGCAGATTGAACACGTTCTTTATACGTTACATGTTTCTATTCTAGAGGAGGTTTGAGAACAATCTCATTTCCATCTAATGTGATAAATGTATTGGTCATTATATATCTTTGAATAAAGATATGTAATTGATTCATTTTTGAATAGTGAAACAACAAAAGGCTGAAATGCCGCTTAATCAAAGATTTGAAAAAAGCTTTCATGTGAAATGAGATTGTTTCCTGACTCATAATAACTCTTCTTTTAAATACAGCAATGCGATATATTGACAATACAATGTTCATGAACGGTTTACATGACAACTTCTTTTCTGGCAGGAATCCGAGCAGTAACCAGAGATTTAACTGTCCAAGACTAAACCCTGAATCTTGACAAACATCTGTCAACATGTCAATTAATAGAGATTGCAAGGAAGATAACTCTTGGCAGAAGATAAACAAATGTAAAATGTCCTCTGTTTCATTTTGACACACAGGACAAACATCAGTGTTTGACAATCCAATTTTGCACAGTTTATCATATGTAAAGATAATATTGTGAGCAATTTTAAAATCCAACTGTATAGAGTCTGTTGATTTATCTTTCTGCCACACATTCAGCCAAATATCTTTCCAATTAATGTCCAAAGCAATATTATTCCAAAAAGAAATAGCAACTGGCTTTTTGAAGTGTTTTTGTCTGAATATTTCGTAGCAAAATTTAGCTGTTAAAACTTCAACTGACATGTCCTGTCCATCAATCGTGCAGAAGATGTCTCCAGAGGGAAGGTTTTTGCCGACATCAGACAAAATGATATTTTTCCATTCTGATGGAAGCGCGTATAAAATGATTGCATAGCATTGTTGTATAGTGTTTTTGTCCATTTCAGGTAAAGTATCACGTACAATGTCTACAATAATTTGTGAGGACATGAATTTTGGAATAACTTCAAAACAAATATGTTTAATACAAATAATTCCACTTGAAATAAACGATTGAAACATTAGAGTTTTTCCATTGAAAGTAATTAATGGATTTTTGAAAAGTGGTTGATTCATGATATCATCTACATTTTGAAGCAAGGGTCTTTTCCCTCCAGTAATTTCATTCCATGCAGATAAAAGCTCAGCATAAAATGGGCTTATGTCTTGTAAATCACCCTTATTATGTTCAAGAGATAAAACATGAATTCCCAAGTTCATTTTCAGAAGATGTGACATAAAATATAGCATTGTTTGTTTCCAAATACAATTAAGCTGGGAATTAGCAAAAGCCCTCAGCAACTTAAGTCTCAGTGCATATTTTTTAAAACACAACTTTGGTATATTCAGACCACCATCTAAACAAATACCAATACAGGTATCTGATGTTATTTTGGCAGTTTTATTGTGCCACAAGAATTTACTAAACATATGAGTAAATCTATGCTCAACCCATTGTGGGACAGGTAGTACAGTAAACGCATACCATAAGCGGGAACTCATAAGGATATTTATTACAACTGCTCTACCCTGTAGAGTAAGTTGTCTACGTAACCATGAATTTAACAATGTTTGAATTTTGTCCATTTTCTTTCTCCAATTCAACGTTTCACACATTGCTTTATCCTTGCCGAAATAAATGCCTAATATTTCAACACAATCTTTTTTTATTTTAACCGGGACGTTGATTGAACAGTCACGAAGGTTATTTTTACCCAACAACAAAACTTCTGATTTTTCGATGTTGATTTTTGCTCCCGTTCCTTCACAGTATGAGTTAACTGTGCTAAATGTTTCTTCGACGGAGTTGACATCTGAAACAGTGATTGAAGTGTCATCAGCATGTTGATATATCAAAGAATAAATGTCATTGTTGATACTTATTCCGTGGATTTCAGGATTGTTCTTAACTAGGAGATTAAGTGGCTCTGACACCAAAACGTACAGCATGGAGCTCATTGGATCTCCTTGACGAACACCACGAGTCAATAACATCTCTTAGGGAGTGAAGGTTGTTAGCTATGTCTCTTCCTGGTACACAGCAAGATTGTTCAGGGGAGACAATTGAGGACATGACAGTTCGTAATCTTAATGACAACACTCTGGATATTAGTTTACAATCTACATTTATCAATGAAATAGGCCTGTAACATTTAATGTCTCTCTTGTCACCTTTCTTTTTATAAAATAAACTAATTATGCTCTTTTTCATGGTACGTGAAAGACTGTTTTCTTTGTGTACACAATCAACAACTTGTATGAAGAAGGGGCATAAAATGTTCCAAAACTTCAAATAAAACTCAACTGTTAGACCATCTGGGCCTGGTGATTTATTTTTCTGCATACCTTTGAGTGCCACGGTAAGCTCACTCTGAGAAATATGTACTTCGCATGAATTCCTCTCATCTTCGGAAAGCTTGTCCTTGATATTATTAACAATGTCCTGTTGTTTTTCTACATTACAGTGTTCAGCAGTGAATAAAGAGGAGTAAAATTGTTGAGCAGTATCCAAGATATCCTCTGTGTTGTTGGCTATTGTACCGTCTCCTCTGAATAATTCTTTGATCGAGTTTGCTTGCTGTTTTGTTTTTTCTAGATTTAAAAAGTATGAGGTATTTCTGTCGGAATCGAGCGTCCACTGGGCCTTTGACCTGAGAATGGCTCCTTTGCATTTGTTAATCTCGTATGTCTCCAGCTCATTTTCTATTGATTGTAAAACAGAAGATACATAGCCAGGAATGGAGGATATCTTATGATATTCTATTCTAAGCTTATTTTGAATTTTAAAATAATCAGCTTTTTCGCGATTGCTTTTTTTGGATGCATAATACCTGGAAAACTTTTTGAACTGATATTTTAAGTTATCCCACCATATCAATGGTTCAGTTTTAAGTAAATGGCACCCTTTTGCCTCTTCTATTATTTCAGTGATCTTTTGATAGAATGTGCAATCGTCAAGAAGCTGATTATTAAAAATCCATACACCAGGACCCCTTTCTATAGGAGAAAAGTCTAACCTTGATACAACAATGTTGTGATCACTCACAGAGGAATATCTAATGTAACAGTTGATCATATTTGAAATAAGGTTTCTTGAAACAAATATCAGATCGATCCGAGATTGTTTAATAACTCCTAATACAGACTGTATTCGAGAAAACTCTTTTTTGTCATAGTTCTTGTACCGCCATATATCAATTAGGTTGTTTTTGTGAAGAAAGGTGTTTAACACATTGCTACTTTAGATGTTAAATGTTGTGTTATTGGGACCTTTATCAAGTGAAGGATCAAGAATTTCATTAAAATCTCCAGCGCAAATTAAATGCTCATGATTAACCCATTTCATTAAATCATTGAAAAATAGTATTCTCTCTCTAGGATCGTTTGGGGCATACACATTTAATAAAATCACTGTTTTATCTTCAAGAGATAGAGACGCCTTTAGTAGTCTTCCATCAATGTCTTTTTCAAGCATGGCCACCTTTTCTTCAAAGTCAGGAGAGATCAAAAGAGCAACTCCTTTTCTAGCATTACCAGCATTAGAGTATAAAATTGTTCCTGGCCATAAATATTTATATTTTTCAATGAATTCATCAGACCAAAAGGTCTCCTGCAAAAAGGCAATATTGACATGGGAGTTCGTTAGTAGAGAGAATACATTTTGCATTTTTGTGACATCACGGAGTCCATTCACATTCCATGACCATGTTGTGACCATTGCAAATATAAATATGAAATGTATGTACAAACACATTGTTAGTTGATACACCATTCTCAGACACGCCAGATATTTCTCGTCGATCGTTAACCTTTTCTTCTTTCTTCTTCTTTTGTTCATCTTTTTTACTTTCTCTCAATTTATTTTTTAAGTCATTGTTCTGAAGTACACAGTCTGTGATCTTGGGTTGTATTTTATTTCTTCTTCCTCTTTTCTTTGAAGATTTGTTCCATTTAGAAGGTGCTATATTTTCATGTCCATCTTGAGGCAACGACTGTCTCATTGTCTTATCATCACTCTCCATGTCATCTCCAACACGGTTATTTGTACAAGGAATTTCAGAGGCTTGATCAAGTTTTTCGTCTTCATTTTCTTCTCCTTTTTCCTCTATTGGTCCATCTTTGTTTCTTTTCTTTTCTTCAGGCTCAAAGTCCTCAACAGATGTATCATCATTATCTAAAGGATCTTCATCCCAGGACCTTTCAGGGGCTAGTTCCTTTTCTTGCTCCGACTCGTCTGACATGCTGTACTGACCGTTGTCTTCCTCGTCTAGGAAACAGCTGCAGCTACCAATAGGTAGAGAGCACAGTTCACAACTACGTTTAAGTCTTCTTTCTGTGTTGCAGTTTTTGGCAATGTGGCCATGTCCGTTGCACTTAAAGCATTTGGTATTTGGGCATTCTTTAACCATATGGTCTCCCGAGTTGCATTTAAAACACAATCGTTCTTGATTATTATGAATGACTCGAAAGTATCGATAACCATCTAATGTGTTGAAACCCATGGAGTATGGCAAGGATTTACACTCAGGGGGGAAAGCGACGCGCACATACCTGGTACCATCAAAAATGCTAGTGCCTTTCAGGGTCCTGTGTTTAATATCACTTTTCAAAGTGATACCCCTTTTGATCAACATGTTTTCAATTTCCTCATCATCAATGTAGGGTGGAAGGTGTAGGAATGATACTACGACGCTTTCACAATGAAGTAACCTGAAGTTAATCGGTGTACCTCCTATTTTCAAGTCATCAGTTTCTGCAAGAATCCTTGCCTCGTTACTGTCTGGGACAGTGACATCATAGCATTCTGTTCCTTTTAGGACGCACGCCCATACATCGGACACATATTCCAATAGCGCACAAGATAATACACTAGCACTAATCACTTTGTTGTTACCAACATTCACTTCAATAGTGCAATCTTTCAGATATTTTCTCTTCTGTTTGGTGTCCGCCATTTTGAACCCAGTGAGCGTGGGAGATTCAAAGACAACCAAAGTCAATAGCATGCACAAACGTGCATGCAAATGTTTAAGGTCTTCGGACAACTACATATCAAAGTGTTGTCTACCTTGTTAGCGTAAATCTGGTATTCCACGGAACTTGTGAACGATTTAATATGAGAATCTGTGTTGCTCGATCGTCAGCACGTCCACACACCTCCGAAGCAAGGGAGGTCACCAGAGTCCAGAGTGCTAACCATTACACCATAGAACCGCTTATCTCACATCGAAAGTCTTGGGTATTACAACTTACTCCAAATCCCTTCTGCAGAGAGGCGTGTGACTGTCCCACTCTTGTGCGTGTCTATCATTTATCATGTACTGGATTGATGAAAAATCATTAAGGTGGGATTACTGTTTGACATAACAATTGTGTGAGTGATGTAGATGTGTAAAGGTAGTTTTACTTGTCCAAAGCAGTTTGCTGACTTTTTAGTGGTTGTGAATGCCAGATGAAAATCATCTTCAAAATCCTCCAAAAGAAGGCTGTAGGTTCTATCGAGATTTGAACTCGGATCGCTGGATTCAGAGTCCAGAGTGCTAACCATTACACCATAGAACCGCTTATTTCACATTGAAAGTCTTGGGTATTACAACTTACTCCAAATCCCTTCTGCAGAGATGCATGTGACTTGTCAGATATGATGAATGATGTGTCAAGGTGTAGTTTCTAGCGTGATGCAAGTTGTACACGCGCCGGACATATGTGCTACACTTTAAAGTGGCCCACAAACTCAATTAGTAGTTTTTTCTCGCTATTTCATTTCTGTCTTCTCTTTTGCCAGAGGTGCTTGATACTGTCTTTTTATGGATATCATTACCCATCTGATTTGGTTTTCTTTTCAACTGTAGTTAAGAAATGTATATTTCAGACGCTGTGATTTCAAAACGGCCATAATCATCAATGAAAGTGGCCTTCGTTTGCTGAAGTCATTGGTTGTGAATGCCAGATGGCCTTTGTTTGTTGAAGTTTATTGGTTGTGAATGCCAGATGAAAATCATCTTCAAAATCCTCCAAAAGAAGGCTGTAGGTTCTACCGAGATTTGAACTCGGATCGCTGGATTCAGAGTCCAGAGTGCTAACCATTACACCATAGAACCGCGTATCTCACATCGAAAGTCTTGGGTATTACAACTTACTCCAAATCCCTTCTGCAGAGAGGCGTGTGACTGTCCCACTCTTGTGCGTGTCTATCATTTATCATGTACTGGATTGATGAAAAATCATTAAGGTGGGATTACTGTTTGACATAACAATTGTGTGAGTGATGTAGATGTGTAAAGGTAGTTTTACTTGTCCAAAGCAGTTTGCTGACTTTTTAGTGGTTGTGAATGCCAGATGAAAATCATCTTCAAAATCCTCCAAAAGAAGGCTGTAGGTTCTACCGAGATTTGAACTCGGATCGCTGGATTCAGAGTCCAGAGTGCTAACCATTACACCATAGAACCGCTTATTTCACATTGAAAGTCTTGGGTATTACAACTTACTCCAAATCCCTTCTGCAGAGATGCATGTGACTTGTCAGATATGATGAATGATGTGTCAAGGTGTAGTTTCTAGCGTGATGCAAGTTGTACACGCGCCGGACATATGTGCTACACTTTAAAGTGGCCCACAAACTCAATTAGTAGTTTTTTCTCGCTATTTCATTTCTTTCTTCTCTCTTGCCAGAGGTGCTCGATACTGTCTTTTTATGGATATCATTACCCATCTGATTTGGTTTTCTTTTCAACTGTAGTTAAGAAATGTATATTTCAGACGCTGTGATTTCAAAACGGCCATAATCATCAATGAAAGTGGCCTTCGTTTGCTGAAGTCATTGGTTGTGAATGCCAGATGGCCTTCGTTTGTTGAAGTTTATTGGTTGTGAATGCCAGATGAAAATCATCTTCAAAATCCTCCAAAAGAAGGCTGTAGGTTCTACCGAGATTTGAACTCGGATCGCTGGATTCAGAGTCCAGAGTGCTAACCATTACACCATAGAACCGCTTATCTCACATCGAAAGTCTTGGGTATTACAACTTACTCCAAATCCCTTCTGCAGAGAGGCATGTGACTGTCCCACTCTTGTGCGTGTCTATCATTTATCATGTACTGGATTGATGAAAAATCATTAAGGTGGGATTACTGTTTGACATAACAATTTTGTGAGTGATGTTGATGTGTAAAGGTAGTTTTACTTGTCCAAAGCAGTTTGCTGACTTTTTAGTGGTTGTGAATGCCAGATGAAAATCATCTTCAAAATCCTCCAAAAGAAGGCTGTAGATTCTACCGAGATTTGAACTCGGATCGCTGGATTCAGAGTCCAGAGTGCTAACCATTACACCATAGAACCGCTTATTTCACATTGAAAGTCTTGGGTATTACAACTTACTCCAAATCCCTTCTGCAGAGATGCGTGTGACTGTTCCATTATCGGACTTGTCAGATATGATGAATGATGTGTCAAGGTGTAGTTCTAGCGTGATGCAAGTTGTACACGCGCCGGACATATGTGCTACACTTTAAAGTGGCCCACAAACTCAATTAGTAGTTTTTTCTCGCTATTTCATTTCTGTCTTCTCTCTTGCCAGAGGTGCTCGATACTGTCTTTTTATGGATTGCTGAAGTCATTGGCGCGTATCTTTCACGCACTTCGGGAATTTGGCAATATTCTATTCTTAAAAAAGTAGGTCCCACCGAGATTTGAACTCGGATCGCTGGATTCAAAGTCCAGAGTGCTAACCATTACACCATGGGACCAGTTGACGGACGTGTATAATGCGTATCAATAATTTGACAATGGAATCAAGAGCAATCCACTGGGGACACACTCTTGTGTGTGTTTGTCATTTATCATGTGAATGCCAGATGTAAATCATCTTCAAAATCCTCCAAAAGAAGGCTGTAGGTTCTACCGAGATTTGAACTCGGATCGCTGGATTCAGAGTCCAGAGTGCTAACCATTACACCATAGAACCGCTTATTTCACATTGAAAGTCTTGGGTATTACAACTTACTCCAAATCCCTTCTGCAGAGATGCATGTGACTGTTCCATTATCGGACTTGTCAGATATGATGAATGATGTGTCAAGGTGTAGTTTCTATCGTGATGCAAGTTGTACACGCGCCGGACATATGTGCTACACTTTAAAGTGGCCAACAAACTCAATTAGTAGTTTTTTCTCGCTATTTCATTTCTGTCTTCTCTCTTGCCAGAGGTGCTCGATACTGTCTTTTTATGGATATCATTACCCATCTGATTTGGTTTTCTTTTCAACTGTAGTTAAGAAATGTATATTTCAGACGCTGTGATTTCAAAACGGCCATAATCATCAATGAAAGTGGCCTTCGTTTGCTGAAGTCATTGGCGCGTATCTTTCACGCACTTCGGGAATTTGGCAATATTCTATTTTTAAAAAAGTAGGTCCCACCGAGATTTGAACTCGGATCGCTGGATTCAAAGTCCAGAGTGCCAACCATTACACCATGGGACCAGCTGACGGACGTGTATAATGCGTATCAATAATTTGACAATGGAATCAAGAGCAATCAACTGGGGACACACTCTTGTGTGTGTTTGTCATTTATCATGTACTGGATTGATGAAAAATCATTAAGGTGGGATTACTGTTTGACATAACAATTGTGTGAGTGATGTAGATGTGTAAAGGTAGTTTTACTTGTCCAAAGCAGTTTGCTGACTTTTTAGTGGTTGTGAATGCCAGATGAAAATCATCTTCAAAATCCTCCAAAAGAAGGCTGTAGGTTCTACCGAGATTTGAACTCGGATCGCTGGATTCAGAGTCCAGAGTGCTAACCATTACACCATAGAACCGCTTATTTCACATTGAAAGTCTTGGGTATTACAACTTACTCCAAATCCCTTCTGCAGAGATGCATGTGACTGTTCCATTATCGGACTTGTCAGATATAATGAATGATGTGTCAAGGTGTAGTTTCTATCGTGATGCAAGTTGTACACGCGCCGGACATATGTGCTACACTTTAAAGTGGCCAACAAACTCAATTAGTAGTTTTTTCTCGCTATTTCATTTCTGTCTTCTCTCTTGCCAGAGGTGCTCGATACTGTCTTTTTATGGATATCATTACCCATCTGATTTGGTTTTCTTTTCAACTGTAGTTAAGAAATGTATATTTCAGACGCTGTGATTTCAAAACGGCCATATTCATCAATGAAAGTGGCCTTCGTTTGCTGAAGTCAATGGCGCGTATCTTTCACGCACTTCGGGAATTTGGCAATATTCTATTTTTAAAAAAGTAGGTCCCACCGAGATTTGAACTCGCATCGCTGGATTCAATGTCCAGAGTGCTAACCATTACACCATGGGACCAGCTGACGGACGTGTATAATGCGTATCAATAATTTGACAATGGAATCAAGAGCAATCAACTGGGGACACACTCTTGTGTGTGTTTGTCATTTATCATGTACTGGATTGATGAAAAATCATTAAGGTGGGATTACTGTTTGACATAACAATTGTGTGAGTGATGTAGATGTGTAAAGGTAGTTTTACTTGTCCAAAGCAGTTTGCTGACTTTTTAGTGGTTGTGAATGCCAGATGAAAATCATCTTCAAAATCCTCCAAAAGAAGGCTGTAGGTTCTACCGAGATTTGAACTCGGATCGCTGGATTCAGAGTCCAGAGTGCTAACCATTACACCATAGAACCGCTTATTTCACATTGAAAGTCTTGGGTATTACAACTTACTCCAAATCCCTTCTGCAGAGATGCATGTGACTGTTCCATTATCGGACTTGTCAGATATGATGAATGATGTGTCAAGGTGTAGTTTCTAGCGTGATGCAAGTTGTACACGCGCCGGACATATGTGCTACACTTTAAAGTGGCCCACAAACTCAATTAGTAGTTTTTTCTCGCTATTTCATTTCTTTCTTCTCTCTTGCCAGAGGTGCTCGATACTGTCTTTTTATGGATTGCTGAAGTCATTGGCGCGTATCTTTCACGCACTTCGGGAATTTGGCAATATTCTATTCTTAAAAAAGTAGGTCTCACCGAGATTTGAACTCGGATCGCTTGATTCAAAGTCCAGAGTGCTAACCATTACACCATGGGACCAGTTGACGGACGTGTATAATGCGTATCAATAATTTGACAATGGAATCAAGAGCAATCAACTGGGGACACACTCTTGTGTGTGTTTGTCATTTATCATGTACTGGATTGATGAAAAATCATTAAGGTGGGATTACTGTTTGGCATAACAATTGTGTGAGTGATGTAGATGTGTAAAGGTAGTTTTACTTGTCCAAAGCAGTTTGCTGACTTTTTAGTGGTTGTGAATGCCAGATGAAAATCATCTTCAAAATCCTCCAAAAGAAGGCTGTAGGTTCTACCGAGATTTGAACTCGGATCGCTGGATTCAGAGTCCAGAGTGCTAACCATTACACCATAGAACCGCTTATTTCACATTGAAAGTCTTGGGTATTACAACTTACTCCAAATCCCTTCTGCAGAGATGCATGTGACTGTTCCATTATCGGACTTGTCAGATATGATGAATGATGTGTCAAGGTGTAGTTTCTAGCGTGATGCAAGTTGTACACGCGCCGGACATATGTGCTACACTTTAAAGTGGCCCACAAACTCAATTAGCAGTTTTTTCTCGCTATTTCATTTCTTTCTTCTCTCTTGCCAGAGGTGCTCGATACTGTCTTTTTATGGATATCATTACCCATCTGATTTGGTTTTCTTTTCAACTGTAGTTAAGAAATGTATATTTCAGACGCTGTGATTTCAAAACGGCCATATTCATCAATGAAAGTGGCCTTCGTTTGCTGAAGTCATTGGCGCGTATCTTTCACGCACTTCGGGAATTTGGCAATATTCTATTTTTAAAAAAGTAGGTCCCACCGAGATTTGAACTCGCATCGCTGGATTCAATGTCCAGAGTGCTAACCATTACACCATGGGACCAGCTGACGGACGTGTATAATGCGTATCAATAATTTGACAATGGAATCAAGAGCAATCAACTGGGGACACACTCTTGTGTGTGTTTGTCATTTATCATGTACTGGATTGATGAAAAATCATTAAGGTGGGATTACTGTTTGACATAACAATTGTGTGAGTGATGTAGATGTGTAAAGGTAGTTTTACTTGTCCAAAGCAGTTTGCTGACTTTTTAGTGGTTGTGAATGCCAGATGAAAATCATCTTCAAAATCCTCCAAAAGAAGGCTGTAGGTTCTACCGAGATTTGAACTCGGATCGCTGGATTCAGAGTCCAGAGTGCTAACCATTACACCATAGAACCGCTTATTTCACATTGAAAGTCTTGGGTATTACAACTTACTCCAAATCCCTTCTGCAGAGATGCATGTGACTGTTCCATTATCGGACTTGTCAGATATGATGAATGATGTGTCAAGGTGTAGTTTCTAGCGTGATGCAAGTTGTACACGCGCCGGACATATGTGCTACACTTTAAAGTGGCCCACAAACTCAATTAGTAGTTTTTTCTCGCTATTTCATTTCTTTCTTCTCTCTTGCCAGAGGTGCTCGATACTGTCTTTTTATGGATTGCTGAAGTCATTGGCGCGTATCTTTCACGCACTTCGGGAATTTGGCAATATTCTATTCTTAAAAAAGTAGGTCTCACCGAGATTTGAACTCGGATCGCTTGATTCAAAGTCCAGAGTGCTAACCATTACACCATGGGACCAGTTGACGGACGTGTATAATGCGTATCAATAATTTGACAATGGAATCAAGAGCAATCAACTGGGGACACACTCTTTTGTGTGTTTGTCATTTATCATGTACTGGATTGATGAAAAATCATTAAGGTGGGATTACTGTTTGGCATAACAATTGTGTGAGTGATGTAGATGTGTAAAGGTAGTTTTACTTGTCCAAAGCAGTTTGCTGACTTTTTAGTGGTTGTGAATGCCAGATGAAAATCATCTTCAAAATCCTCCAAAAGAAGGCTGTAGGTTCTACCGAGATTTGAACTCGGATCGCTGGATTCAGAGTCCAGAGTGCTAACCATTACACCATAGAACCGCTTATTTCACATTGAAAGTCTTGGGTATTACAACTTACTCCAAATCCCTTCTGCAGAGATGCATGTGACTGTTCCATTATCGGACTTGTCAGATATGATGAATGATGTGTCAAGGTGTAGTTTCTAGCGTGATGCAAGTTGTACACGCGCCGGACATATGTGCTACACTTTAAAGTGGCCCACAAACTCAATTAGTAGTTTTTTCTCGCTATTTCATTTCTTTCTTCTCTCTTGCCAGAGGTGCTCGATACTGTCTTTTTATGGATTGCTGAAGTCATTGGCGCGTATCTTTCACGCACTTCGGGAATTTGGCAATATTCTATTTTTAAAAAAGTAGGTCCCACCGAGATTTGAACTCGGATCGCTGGATTCAAAGTCCAGAGTGCTAACCATTACACCATGGGACCAGCTGACGGACGTGTATAATGCGTATCAATAATTTGACAATGGAATCAAGAGCAATCAACTGGGGACACACTCTTGTGTGTGTTTGTCATTTATCATGTACTGGATTGATGAAAAATCATTAAGGTGGGATTACTGTTTGACATAACAATTGTGTGAGTGATGTAGATGTGTAAAGGTAGTTTTACTTGTCCAAAGCAGTTTGCTGACTTTTTAGTG
>NW_027266270.1:24069025-24169025 GCF_022045235.1 Haliotis cracherodii | reverse complement strand
GTTGACGGACGTGTATAATGCGTATCAATAATTTGACAATGGAATCAAGAGCAATCAACTGGGGACACACTCTTGTGTGTGTTTGTCATTTATCATGTACTGGATTGATGAAAAATCATTAAGGTGGGATTACTGTTTGACATAACAATTGTGTGAGTGATGTAGATGTGTAAAGGTAGTTTTACTTGTCCAAAGCAGTTTGCTGACTTTTTAGTGGTTGTGAATGCCAGATGAAAATCATCTTCAAAATCCTCCAAAAGAAGACTGTAGGTTCTACCGAGATATGAACTCGGATCGCTGGATTCAGAGTCCAGAGTGCTAACCATTACACCATAGAACCGCTTATTTCACATTGAAAGTCTTGGGTATTACAACTTACTCCAAATCCCTTCTGCAGAGATGCATGTGACTTGTCAGATATGATGAATGATGTGTCAAGGTGTAGTTTCTAGCGTGATGCAAGTTGTACACGCGCCGGACATATGTGCTACACTTTAAAGTGGCCCACAAACTCAATTAGTAGTTTTTTTCTCGCTATTTCATTTCTGTCTTCTCTCTTGCCAGAGGTGCTCGATACTGTCTTTTTATGGATATCATTACCCATCTGATTTGGTTTTCTTTTCAACTGTAGTTAAGAAATGTATATTTCAGACGCTGTGATTTCAAAACGGCCATAATCATCAATGAAAGTGGCCTTTGTTTGCTGAAGTCATTGGCGCGTATCTTTCACGCACTTCGGGAATTTGGCAATATTCTGTTTTTAAAAAAGTAGGTCCCACCGAGATTTGAACTCGGATCGCTGGATTCAAAGTCCAGAGTGCTAACCATTACACCATGGGACCAGTTGACGGACGTGTATAATGCGTATCAATAATTTGACAATGGAATCAAGAGCAATCAACTGGGGACACACTCTTGTGTGTGTTTGTCATTTATCATGTACTGGATTGATGAAAAATCATTAAGGTGGGATTACTGTTTGATATAACAATTGTGTGAGTGATGTAGATGTGTAAAGGTAGTTTTACTTGTCCAAAGCAGTTTGCTGACTTTTTAGTGGTTGTGAATGCCAGATGAAAATCATCTTCAAAATCCTCCAAAAGAAGGCTGTAGGTTCTACCGAGATTTGAACTCGGATCGCT
The DNA here is from genome assembly GCF_022045235.1 of Haliotis cracherodii. Lineage (NCBI taxonomy): Eukaryota > Metazoa > Mollusca > Gastropoda > Lepetellida > Haliotidae > Haliotis > Haliotis cracherodii. Next base: position 24,167,883 of record NW_027266270.1, on the reverse strand, counting down.
GTATTCAGAGTCCAGAGTGCTAACCATTACACCATAGAACCGCTTATTTCACATTGAAAGTCTTGGGTATTACAACTTACTCCAAATCCCTTCTGCAGAGATGCATGTGACTGTTCCATTATCGGACTTGTCAGATATGATGAATGATGTGTCAAGGTGTAGTTTCTAGCGTGATGCAAGTTGTACACGCGCCGGACATATGTGCTACACTTTAAAGTGGCCCACAAACTCAATTAGTAGTTTTTTCTCGCTATTTCATTTCTGTCTTCTCTCTTGCCAGAGGTGCTCGATACTGTCTTTTTATGGATATCATTACCCATCTGATTTGGTTTTCTTTTCAACTGTAGTTAAGAAATGTATATTTCAGACGCTGTGATTTCAAAACGGCCATAATCATCAATGAAAGTGGCCTTCGTTTGCTGAAGTCATTGGCGCGTATCTTTCACGCACTTCGGGAATTTGGCAATATTCTATTTTTAAAAAAGTAGGTCCCACCGAGATTTGAACTCGGATCGCTGGATTCAAAGTCCAGAGTGCTAACCATTACACCATGGGACCAGTTGACGGACGTGTATAATGCGTATCAATAATTTGACAATGGAATCAAGAGCAATCAACTGGGGACACACTCTTGTGTGTGTTTGTCATTTATCATGTACTGGATTGATGTAAAATCATTAAGGTGGGATTACTGTTTGACATAACAATTGTGTGAGTGATGTAGATGTGTAAAGGTAGTTTTACTTGTCCAAAGCAGTTTGCTGACTTTTTAGTGGTTGTGAATGCCAGATGAAAATCATCTTCAAAATCCTCCAAAAGAAGGCTGTAGGTTCTACCGAGATTTGAACTCGGATCGCTGGATTCAGAGTCCAGAGTGCTAACCATTACACCATTACACTGAAAGTCTTGGGTATTACAACTTACTCCAAATCCCTTCTGCAGAGAGGCGTGTGACTGTCCCATTATCACACTTGTCAAATATGATGAATGATAAGTCAAGGTGTAGTTCTGGCGTGGTGCAAGTTGTACACGCGCCGGACATATGTGCTACACTTTAAAGTATCTCATAAACTCAAGCAGTAGTTTTTTCTTGCTATTTCATTTCTGTCTTCTCTCTTGCCAGGAGTGTTCGATACTGTCTTTTTATGGATATCATTACCCATCTGATTTGGTTTTCTTTTCAACTGTAGTTAAGAAATTTATATTTCAGACGCTGTGATTTCAAAACGGCCATAATCGCTAATGAAAGTGGCCTTCGTTTGCTGAAGTCATTGGCGTGTATGTTTCACGCACTTCAGCAATTTTCTACTTTACAAAAATGTCGTGCCTTACAGTCGACGGGCAAACCAATATTTTGACTAAGTACTCCATAATCGACGATAATACCTACATTTTAATAATGCAACTTACACATAGGACAATCACATAATGAACAATCACAAACAAGAAACGTGCAATATAATTAAGTCATTGCGAGTGAATCGCTTGAACTTCTGAAAGTCGAGCAGTCTGTGAGCCTGGCTGATATAGTTTAGATGTAGAAGAGCAATCGTTAAACGAAATAGGATTTGAAACGTATCGAATACTTCCAACTATCGTGATACAAATTTCCACCTGTCCCATATGGCTGTATCTAATTATATGCGAGGATAAAGTGAAATAATATATGGCATTAAGCATATGGCACTTTCCCTTGTATCTCGGTGCATTCACATGCAAATCTAAAGTCCGACTTGGCCCGGGCGGCTAAAAGCAACTTAAACGTCCTTGATGTATCATCAAACGTGTTTACAACTATAGACTAGTGTTATCTACCCAAATACCACTTTATAATGTCACTATTCATCGTAATTAAAGCAAACACGTTGCTCAAAGTGAATCCATTTTCGCTATACTCCAGTCTCCATCACAAGTGCTCGGTCCTACTTAGCCCGGGCGGTTAAAAGCCACTTAAACCTCACAGATGTATAATCAAATGTGTTTACATCCATAGACTAGTATCATATCTACCTAAATACTATTATATAATGCCACTGTTCGCCGTATTTAAATACAGGGGTGAAATAATATATATTAGAGATTTTGCACCTCTGCCCGATCACAGTACAGAACGTATATCACTGAGCATAACGCTTACATACTTGGTTTGACCGCCTCCGTGGTCTAGTGGTAGAGCGTCCGCCCGGAGAGCGGAAGGTCCGGGGTTCGATTCCCGGCCGCGTCATACCAAAGAGACGTTTAAAGATGGTATTTGTATTGCCCTGTCTGGCGCTCGGCATTACAGGGCTAAAACAAGGACTGGTCGGCTCGGAGTCAGTATACTGTGTCTCAGTGGGGTATTTATGTTAAACTGCGGCATGATATCTCAGTGTGCTAGCACTATAAATAGGCATCAGTCCGGACTAGTTCAAGCAGCCACACATACACGTGCATGCACGTCGCTATATAAGCGCAAGAATCTTGGACGCGACGTTAAACCCAATTTCAACTCACCTCACTCACTTACTTTGGGTTTTAACGTGCGTTTTCCGACATATGCGTATTTTGCGCAAGCGCCGAACACACTATTCGGACTAACTATGTGTTAATGCCTGTTGATTGCTAACACATCACAACGCAATAAGCATTAATTCTGAAGTTATCACCAGGTGATTATAATACAATTCTTTGTCTACGTTGAAACATGGACGCCAATCTCTACGGTAGCGGCCAAAGCTTTACATAATTGGTCACACTGCATCAGAAATATAATCTGATCAAAAGAGGTCGGGTTGTACAATGTAGGGTTAACTATATTTGCTTGGTTCCATACATATTCGGAACATAACGGACACGTTTCCAGAAAATGACGTTCATCTTTCGGTAGTCTTCAAGTAAAAATAACGGCATTAACGTTCCAGTAGTGGAGTCGGTGGGCTTCAGAATCGAGACAGTTCTATCTCCAGTGGTAATGTTTGTTTGTTTGTGTTTTTGTTGTTTAACGCCGCACTCAGCAATGTTCCAGCTATGTGACGGCGGACTGTAAATGATCAAGTTTGGACCAGACAATCCAGTGATTGACATCATGAGCATCGATCCACGTATTTGGGGTCGATGCCATGCATGAACCAAGTCAGCGAGCCTGACCACCCGATCCCGTTTGTCGCCTCTTACGACAACCATAGTCGCCTTTTACAGCAAGCATGGATTGCTGAAGATCTATTCTACCCCGGATCTTCACGGGTCTCCAGTGGTAATGAACCGCATTATTGGGTTTCAGTGATGGAAACAGTACATGCAAGGATTTAACCATGCTTCACAAATTCACAAGCTGTTGTCGTATAAACAATCATAAAAAACAAACAACCCAAACTATTGTCACATTGAACCAGGTTTTTAGTCATATCTTATTTGAGGAAAATACACACGATTATGTCAGCTTTGTTCATTTCATGATACTTTCATTATCATTTGAATATTATCAGCCTGAGGAAAGTGTTGACGCATTAAACTGATAGACTTGTCAGTGCATATAAAAATGGACAATTCAATAGACAGGGTAGAAAGAGTCTTTGATATCATCATATGTGTTGAATTCCCTTATGCCGACCGAGAAGTAAATCAACCAGGATAACCAGTGTTTAGTCTATGCAATATATACTCTGACTCTGGTTAAGTACACAACTTCCCTGCATATCAAATTTAGCAGTATTCAACTTGTTTTCGACACGGAAAGAAATTACGTACCACGCCCAAATGCCTAACTGCAGAGGAACACATCACGTTCACATTGCCGAACTTTCAAAGCGGCGAGACTTACTTTAACTACAAAGTAGACATAATTTATGTATAACGACTGTAAATACTGTAAATACGGCGTTTCGGCATAGATCCTTATACTGTTGTACCGTTGAAACTTTACAGTATTAAAGAAGTTGTTATCCATAAATTGTGTCTACTTTGTCATCGGTCAAATTCTAAGTAATGCCTTTCAAATAACTGAACTTTAACTAGAATGGCTTAACTGAAGTTTGTTTTACAGTCCCTTATATTATATATCAGTGAACACATTTGACACACCGCTCCCTTAAGGTGCATAGAGTACAGTTGCATAAGAAGAGGAAATGCATTGGACGTGACTGTATATCATTGGCGCAAACGGTATTTAATGGGGGGTGCTGAAAATTGTACCTGGATATTTTGTTTCACATTTATCCTTCAGTATGTTCTTGCTTATAAAGCGACCGACACTTGTGACATGTCATTTGAAGGAACAACATGTTTCAGGTATTATGATTAAATAATACTGTTTTATTCAGTTTTACGTTTCGTTGAAGTATCATAAAATATGTTCAACCTTTCTTACAAGTTTAGTTCTGAATCTGTTCAAAAGTCTACTTCAGTATTGGCCTACTTCTTCTGACATGGGACCGGTCTATTTAGGTGCGGTGCGGTGCGGTGCGGTGCGGTGCGGTGCGGTGCGGTGCGGTGCGGTGCGGTGCGGTGGGTTTTTTTGGTTTTTTTTTTTGGTGTTTTGTTGTTGTTGTTGTTTGTTTTGTTGTTGTTGTGTTGTTGTTGTTGTTTGGTGTTTTTTGTGTTTTTTTGGGGGGGTCAGGTCAGAGGGAATCAGGGGAGTGTCATAAAAAAAATAATACACATATTTGGTGAGGATCAGGAAAAATGTACAAGGACAAGTGAAGGGTCATCCAAACATATTCACGACAAGCATTTAGGGGAGGGTAATTATTTTCAGCATATGAGTGATTCAAAAACCTCTGACCAACCCCACCATGTAATAAATGACCACTCCCTAAAGGTAATGGCATCTTTTACTTCTTCTTTTTCCAAAATTGGAGAAAATGTCTGTCTGCCTTTATTCATTTGAATTTCAGCAACTCACCAGAGGATGTAAAATCTTTCCTTTATATATCATGACCCTAGTCACATTGGTGTGAGGTTCTCATCACCAACAGCCAAAATAACCTTCAAGTAACAACAATATTTTCACTTGAAATTCAGGAAGTTCGCTTTGAGGTCTACTGATCAATAATTTATTGATCAGTGAGGGGACTCAATTTATATGAAGAACAGAGTTAATGGAAGGCAGTTGTACGCATACTCCTATTGACATATTATTGATAATTTTTTAAAGAATTGTTTTCACAATGCCGATAAAAGAGTCATTTTCATCATCATTTTAACTCATTTACTTATTTCTTAAACTAAAAGTCAAAATGAATTTATTTCCAATTAAAAATAGATTCTAATGAATAGCCATAGACATGCTGTTGACGTTGATAACAGACAAAGAACACAGTCGTCATTTCTTTTAACCGTTAAAAGTTGATGGTTGGCCCGGGCTGTCAAAATCAACTTTAAACTCACGGATGTATCATCAAATGTATTATATTAGTATTATATCTACCTATATATCACTTGATAGTGTCTCAGATCGCGGTATGTAAAAAAAACAGGGTGCACAAAGTGAGGCCCTTTTCCCTCCACATTCTCAACATTGTCTCTATCAGAAGTGTTTCGCTTGTTTTTGGTCCGACGTGGCCCGGACTGTCAAAATCAACTTAAACCTCATATGTGTATCATCAAATGTGTTTACATCTATAGACTGGTATTTTATCTACCTACATACTACTTTACAGTGTCTCGGATAGCAGTATTTAAATAATACACGGGGCTCAAAGTGAAGCCCTTTCCCCTCTGCATTACGCTACTCAATGTAGTCTCCATCAGAAGTGTTTAGTCTGCGTTCGGTGTTTAGTCTGTCAAATTCAGCCTCGAGTTATCTTCTACTTCATTATTAAGAACTTCGATGTTATTTGCGGACACATTCGTCACCACTCGCCCCTTTCCGTAACCTGCAAGAAGACTCGCCCCCCTCTCGATGTGCGAAAATACGACAAACCAATCAGAATGCGCGTATGAATTCAAGAACTTTGATCAAAGAATCCCTCAGGAAATCTTTTTGATTTTACATATGTCTTGCAGCTAAAAATATACCCAAGATACAGTTAAATGTGTTCAATCATACTGTATAATACTGAAAGTTCCGATGTGTTTTCAATAGCATCTGGAATATATACGATATATGGGGGAAATATACGTGAATCATTACAAAACGAGTTGCCAATTCTTTTAGCTATGCCCGTTTGCACTTAGACGGAACCAAGTCTCAAAAAATGGCAATGAGATGGACACGAGTCGCTATTCGGCTTGTCCCGGAATAACACGAGTTGGTCACGAATGGTGCGGACAGGAAGTGATAATTAAATAACGCTGCCACACCATCAGAACCCCGTCTTGCTCTATGGTGAATCTAATCTCGGTTGTGGCCAAACCATGTGAATCCATCCAAAAGTATTTCTTCTTTCTTTTTCATAAACCTTTTGCATATACATGCATATTAAATATCAAAGTTGAAAGAGCTTACTACATTCGACCTAAAATTGTTGTCAGTCTTCAGAGTGGACCAACCTCCTACAAGCAGGACTCCCGAGATATCATTTCTTACATTTGTTTGTGATAAATCCTTCCTTTGTCACATTAGGTTCATCATGTTTGCCGAGCTCGTAGAGAAGTGTTCTCATATTGGAATTGCGTACACTTGATTCAAAGGCGGCATGAGTTTCAATTTATCATATACTTAAGTGTACAAGACTGAGTTTTCTGAAGTTGAGGAAAGTGATATTTTCATTTCAGTGAAAATAATGATGGATATTTCACTGCTGTGAAAATAACACTTTGAAAGAACTATTGTCAAAGAAGAGTGGCCTCCCCTCAAATTGTCTCCCTTTATCATAAGTGTCTGGCTCGAACACAAACTGTTGACTTCGTTATCACTTTAGTTCCACATTGACGAGGCAAAATAACGACATATGGTCATTAATGGAGTTAATATCGCGTCTGTTCGTTATTCTCCAGAAAATGTTCACTATACACTGTAAATTTCTCACTTAACTCGTCAATCGATACTGTTCGTTTTGCAAATGGCCATGTTTGTTACTTGACCAGCGTGTATTCTTTAGCTTCCAACCGCGTTTTGGTAGTTTTCAAGTATATTTTTTGTTAAAGTGGATTTGGTATGTAATGTATGACACAGAAATGTCGTGCCCCTAAATAATTTTTTGTTACTTTTGTTTATATATTTTTTTTAAGATTTTGCAAACACAAAACTACTTTTTAGTCGCATATACAAGGGGTGGTGAACCGTCCCTGTGTGTAGGGAGAATTTACTTTTTACATTTATAATGAAATAATAAAATTCCCGGTAGACAGCTACACAAAAAAGTATATAATAAATAAGATATGTCATGTGTCGAGTGAAATATCATGTTTCTCTCATCTCGTGACGAGTGAAAATATCTCATTTCCCCCAGTCACTCGATGAGCGAAACATGATATTTCACTCGACACATGAAATATCCTCGATATATTAGGTGTTTCTTAGGCATTATCATCGTCTCTTTCTGCTTTTAGGATTCGACACAAGCTACAGCCACACCCTGGGTCTTTCCCCTTTATTGCTTTCTCTCTACACAGGAACGTCTAATATCACTGAGCTAAAGTCTATCTCTGATTAAAGCTAAAGATCTATTTTCAGTAAATTTTGGTGGTGCCTTTCTTCAGTCCGTTCAAGTAAATTTCTAAGAATGACAGTTGTGGTAATTTTATCTACTTCATTAGATTTGTTACTTGCCTCACAGTATAATCTTTCCACCCCTGTAACATTATTTTCAAATTCATGTAGCTTTGGATTAAGTTCATTTTCTTTCCAAATTTGCCTCATAACATGCCTCATTCTACTGATAAAGTGGTTTACACTCCTTTAAATTCCGACAAAAGAAAATTGAGCATGACTTTAACGCCACTGTTCACCGTGGATCGACTTTCTGTTTCTGCCATTTGTAATCCATGAGTATCTGGTTAATGTGTAAACATGCATGCGATAGGGCAGCATTTATCTTTTCACCATCACAACCGATGTCACATTTAGAACTCGTATTGAACAGAGGAGCCCCTCTTTCTGCGAGTTGTGTCACTCTGTCGGTGAGGTCACCGGTGTAATGGGCGCAGCCATGACACTTTGCACGTATTCGCTATCAGTGCTCAGTATTCACTCCCCTGCACTTCTAACTGTGCTTCTGGCTGCATCCAATTGTCTGTGTGCTACTTCTATTACCTGTTGCTAATGTTAATCTGCTTCTGATCACAACATATCATGCATAGACAGACAGACGGGTATTTTATTTTAGTCCCATCCCGCTGTACACCATTATTACATTAAAATCACACCTTTGGATTAAAATACATAAGCCATTCCTTATGAAATTATGAGAGACTGTAGTAAAAGATAATATACAACCTATATACAAGGACTATAATAACATCAGTGATAAAACATGTTTCTCCTTCGTTGTAAAATAACGCCGTGATATGACTGGAATACTGTTAAAAGCGGCGTTAAACCCAGCTCACTCACTCGTTGTAAAATAAAAAAGCAGGTTTTGGGTAGTTGTTTTTGTAGTTTTCACTGGACATTAAAAAGCATAGCTGCTTTAACTTTGAAATATTTTAAATGAACTATTAAAATAACAGGCATTTTGCAAAAGATTAAAACGCAAGTCATCAAAAAACAGGACAATTCAATAAAACATATACACAGTATTCTGTCACACTGTTATTAGATAAGGGGCATGTACGTTGATCGACAGGAAGGTTCTCTTATCGCCCGGTTTCAATTTGAAAAGGAGTAACACCGCACCTACATTTAGCAAGGGAAGACCCAGAACCTTCCGGGTATTTAAGATTTAACGTAGTTTTCCGCGCGATATATACCTCTCATCACTTGGTTGTTGTCACACCAGCTTGATAGCGGTGTAAGAATCTACGTCGAAACGTTGATATATGCAATAAACCAGGAGTTGTTTTCCATAAAGGTGTACGTTTCCTAATTCAATTAATACTGTTTTGAATTTTTCGTTTTGTGATTGTATGTTTCCGACAGATGGTAGAACCAGTGACTAATGCCTTGAACCTACCTCTGTTGAGTAGAACACGTACATTAATGTCATGTAGCCTAAGGTCGAGTTGATATTCATGCACATTAATTATATCAAGTAGGCAAGTTGAATGCAGTCTGTTGCTGTAATGACACATATTAGAAGCAATTTCCCTGTATAAAAGATACAGTCAATGACATTGATTCGCATTCAACAACAGGTTGTGAGTAATTGGGGTTTATCAGATGTTCCCCTGAGCGTACATACATGAACAGTGATTGTATAATGTTCACGTATATCGCGTGTATTTTGTATCTGTTTTCCTCATAACGTGGGCTATATACTGTCGGGCAAAAGAAAATATACACCCATGTTTCAGAAATGGTCATACGATGGTGATGTATTTGATACGGGTTTCATAGTTGTGTTTTTGGAGCTTAAGTTTGCAGTGTTCCGACTTCAGCCTAGTAACGTTTGGATAACAGTTGTACTGTTTTGGTCAAATCAATTTTTCAAGTATATTCTTTCTTATGAGGTACGTTATGTATATACTACTTAAAATAAGTTAAAGAACAGCCGAGGTTTCATATGACTATAGTTGATCTGCCCCTAACCTAAGTCTGGCTACACGTTGAGCAGATAATTGGGAAAATGAATTACTTGTCCACCCAATGTTCAAAGACCGAGATATAATTGTTTGAATCTGCGTGAGACGAGGGCATCAGACAAAAGAAATCAACGTTACAGCGTCGTCCTTCTCCACCCTCTGTTTTATTACTTGTCGCCTGTCTCTCAGTTCCGTATACCATATTATCTGAGGAGTCATACATGTTTTATTACTTGTCGCCTGTCTCTCAGTTCCGTATACCATATTATCTGCGGAGTCATACATGTTTTATTACTTTTGTTGTCTGTCTCTCAGTTCCGTATACCATATTATCTGCGGAGTCATACATGTTTTATTACTTTTGTTGTCTGTCTCTAGGTTCCGTATACCATATTATCTGCGGAGTCTTACATGTTTTATTACTTGTCGCCTGTCTCTCAGTTCCGTATACCATATTATCTGCGGAGTCATACATGTTTTATTACTTGTCGCCTGTCTCTCAGTTCCGTATACCATATTATCTGCGGAGTCATACATGTTTTATTACTTGTCGCCTGTCTCTCAGTTCCGTATACCATATTATCTGCGGAGTCATACATGTTTTATTACTTGTCGCCTGTCTCTCATATCCGTATACCATATTATCTGCGGGGTCATACATGTCTTATTACTTGTCGCCTGTCTCTCAGTTCCGTATACCATATTATCTGCGGGGTCATACATGTTTTATTACTTGTCGTCTGTCTCTCAGTTCCGTATACCATATTATCTGCGGGGTCATACATGTTTTATTACTTGTCGCCTGTCTCTCAGTTCCGTATACCATATTATCTGCGGGGTCATACATGTCTTATTACTTGTCGCCTGTCTCTCAGTTCCGTATACCATATTATCTGCGGGGTCATACATGTTTTATTACTTGTCGCCTGTCTCTCAGTTCCCTATACCATATTTTCTGCGGAGTCATACAAGTTTTATTACTTTTGTTGTCTGTCTCTAGGTTCCGTATACCATATTATCTGCGGGGTCATACATGTTTTATTACTTGTCGTCTGTCTCTCAGTTCCGTATACCATATTATCTGCGGAGTCGTACATGTTTTATTACTTGTCGCCTGTCTCTCATATCCGTATACCATATTATCTGCGGGGTCTGACATGTTTTATTACTTGTCGTCTGTCTCTCAGTTCCGTATTCCATATTATCTGCGGGGTCATACATGTTTTATTACTTGTACTGCCTCCGTGGTCTAGTGGTAGTTCGTTCAAGGTTCGATCCCCGGCCGCGTCATACCAAAAGATGTTAAAAGATGGTACTTGTTGTTACCCCGTTTGGCGCCCGGCATTAAGGTGCTCAAACAAGGACTGATCGGCTCGGAGTCAGTATACTGTGTCTGAAAGGGGTATTCATGTTAAACTGCGGCATGGTATCTCAGTGGGGTAGCACTATAAATCGGCATCAGTCCGGACTAGTTCAAGCAGCCACACACACATACACGTACATGCACGTCGCTATATAAGTGCAATATAAACGTTAAACCCAATTGCAACTCACGTCACCTTTACCAATTACTCCAATTTGTCTCCCAGTTCCTTATACCATATTATTTCCCCTTCTGGATCGGATTTTCAGGTTCGGTGATTATATTTGATTGCAGGTCATCGTACCCTGACGGCGTGGATCGGGTCTTCACTATATCAGTCACTGGGTTGTCTGGTCTAGTCTAGATTATGTACAGGCCGCCGTCATGTTGTTAGAATATTGCTGAGTGTTGTTAAACAAGAAACAAACTATGCGTTAGTGCGTTTCATCATTCTCTGCCGATTAGGACCCTGTTCTGTGGAGGGATACTCCCCGATGCTAAGTAACATAAATTACCATGACATTGACTTACGCCAATCATAAAGCAAACTTAGTTTACCTGTTTTATTGCAGTTTCATTTCTTTACCTGTGCTATAACGATTTCGTAACGATCGTTTGAGCTTTACCTATGCCAGAACGATCGTTTGGACTTTACCTGTGCTATCCTTTCCATGCCAGAACGATCGTTTGAAATTTACCTGTGCCAGAACGATCATTTGAACTTTACCTGTGCAGCCTTTCCATGCCAGAACGATCGTTTGAGCTTTACCTGTGCCAGAACGATCATTTCAACTGTACCTGTGCAGCCTTTCATATTCCAAAAAGGTCGTTTGAGCTTTAACCTGTGCCAATACGACCGCGCGGGTTTACCTGTAACATCGCCGTTTGGTTTACCATATCGCCTTTGTGGAACCAGTCTCAAGACCACAGCTGAGATATGTATGGTGGCCGAGAGGGGACATCGCTTTCTCGCTTTCTCGCGGTCTCGCTTTCTCGCGGTTAAGCAATATCCCCTCTTGACCACTATAAGTAGGGGCCGCATTTGATATCTGCTTCATTTGGGGGGAACTGATTGATTTACGGTCCTACTAAGTTGTGTGACCATCACACCGAAAGCGTGTGGCAGATCATGGCAATACGCTCTAAATAAATCAGGTTAAAATCTAAATATATACTTTTCAAAAGAACTTAAGAAGACTATGGTTAATTAGTCATGGCTGATCGTTTTGCAAAAATACAATCTTATAATTGTGGGTGTTCTATAACTTGTTTTCGGTAGTATATGATGTTACAGTGTGTCATAACGTTGTCCGTAAATATTCTTTATGACATTTGATGAATGTTCAACTTGAATTGTGTCTCTTGTCTTGTGCAAATCTACAAGTATATGTACTTTTGCATATAGTAATTTGATAAACACCGCTGTGAGTGAGTGAGAATGGTTTCACGTCGCTTTTAACACTAATCTAGTAATATCACGACGGGAACACCAGAAATGGGCTTCACACATTGTACCCATGTGGGGAATCGAACTGGGTCTTCGGCTTGACGGCTTGACGAGCGAACGCTTTAACCAGTAGGCTACCTCACTGACCCCATCGTTGTGGCGTTGCAACTTTTGAAATGTGTACTTGTGTAAAATACACATAACTAGAGACATCCTAATTAGTGTGGCCACAGAATTAACATTCATAACAATATGAAGAGCATTACTATGATTATCTATAACATATGTTGAATCAGCTATTTTTATAATATTTTTATGTATATCTTAAATATAAATTATGTATCAAAATTATGTATGTGTGTGTGTGTTTGTGTATGTGTATGTGTGTGCGTGCGTGCGGCCTTCCGCGTGTCAAGCGAACGCTTTAACCACTAGGCTACCCCATCGACCCATACTATGTTGAATGCTTTGTTTGTAGTTTAAAGCAGCACTAAGCAACCAGCTATATGATTTCGGTACTTAATCAAATCTGACCTAGATGAACTAGTGATTGATAAAATCAGTAAAGATCAATGTAGTCAGGGTACAATATAATGCAATCAACCACCCAATCAAGCTGCCTTTTACAGTTCTAACCAGGAATCCTAAAATGGTCTGTGGATAATGGGGGTGGTCGGGTAGCCTAGAGGTTAAAGTGTTCGCTAGACACAGGTTCGATTCCCAACATGGGTACAATGTGTGAAGCCCATTTCTGGTGTCCCCCACTGTAATATTGCTGGAATATTGCTAAAAGCGGCAAAAAAACATTCTCGCCCACTCACTCACTCTATGGAGAATGTATGAGCATTGTTTGAATACCGGTAGTTCAGTCAGACAAGATCTGTCAAACCACTGGTTTACAGCATGGCATGAGCAATGCTCCAACTCAACAACGACACACTCTTTATAACCTCCCAATCCTTGTAAGATAGCAGTCTTGACAAGCAGGAGGTTGTGACAATCAAATTGATTATATCCATCTAGGTATTCGTTTTATACAGAATTTCAAAAACACCCATGGGTGATGAACAAAAAACATGACAATATTTAATAATATCCCTGTACTCAATGCATGCTTGCTGACTACAAGCAGGGAAAACATGATGTCATGATCACCATTATTCCAGCTATAGGAAAGTGGTCTGTAAATAATCTGGACAAGACAATCTCTGACTTAAGGCTTTATTTACATGGTTGTTATGGTAATATACAGATGAGGCATATGTAAAATGTTTTCTGTCATCAGTATAACAGCAATGTTGAATTCATGAAAATATTTTACAACTATGAATGCAGAAACATGACTTGAAAATTAACATGTTTGTGGTGAAAGTAGGTCCCTAGGAGTTGTACTTGGATCACTGGTAAGAAATGAAAAATAAATAATTTATAGTTTATGAATGGGAACTACTTATTATCACTGACAGCTTCAGGACACAGTTTTACAAAATCTGCATATTTTGAGGAAATCTTGACTTCAACGTATTATTGGTTTGGAGCTTTTCTTGTTAAACATTCTGTATTCAATGGCTGCAGAAAGTTTTGATGTTTTCAACTCAGTCTGTCCAGGGATGAAGTGAGATGGTTGGACTGACAGTCAGACATGAATCTTCCACAACCTCATTTCTCCAGAGGAGCATAGTTCAACAACTTCTCAATCAGGTCGACATGAGCCAGGAGCATTCTGCGACAGCAGTAGCGCTTCAACCCCAGGGCATCTAGGGCATCACTGAAACATTACAACACAACGTTTATTGTATCACCTCCGTTCAAATGGGAGATCCTGCTGTACATTAAGTTTATGTTTATTGCATTTTAATCTAGGAACACTCAAATTGTTAATTATTGACATAAAGGTCATCTCAAGGACCCCTCAACATTCATCTTACATTTGACCCAAGTTCAGACATAACCAGTAAAAAACTGATTGCGCTGTGACTACGACTTGATGGCTCAAATTGTAAATTTTACATTAAATTCTATATATACTGAACCGCAAAAGAAACATCACCCCAAGTCACATTGCATGAAAAGTTGTCATTGAAATATCAGGGTTATTTTTGTCAAAGTTTCTAAAATATTATATTACCTTGTCTGGAAAAATGAAGTTTGATGATAAAAAATACAAAGCAGATGACTTTAAAACCGATCGCCCAAACGCACCACGCCAATGGCCATGGTAACCCGATGCATGTGAGTTCCGTGCAAATTGAAATGCACATGCGTTCCCCCATTTCTTGCCCTAAAAAAATCCACCAAGATCAGATAATATTCATTCGTTATTGAATTGCTACCACATGCCAAGATTGACAAGAAATCAGCGACACCAAGCCCTTGGACAATTGCAAGCTGGACAAACCGCCCGGCAAGTAGCCAATGTATTTCAAGTCCACGTAAGGACCTTAACAGGCTCCAGCAACGGTACCAGACTACCAACACTACAGATGACTGACCACGTAGTGGAAGGACAAGGGTCACCACCCGACATCAGGATCGTCAGATTGTGCGACAGCATCTTCAAGATCGCTTTGTCACAGTGGCAGAAACTGTTCGACAGACCATAGGAACACACCCGCGACACATTAGTACGGACACCGTGCATCAACGATTGACGAGCAGACACCTCCACTGTCACAGGCCACACTGAGGACCCAATCTCACACCACGTCATTGCCAGTACTGTCTTCAGTGGGCAACACAGCAACAGCATTGGGCCACCAGCAGTGGAGAAGAGTCCTTTTCTCAGGTGAGAGCCGTTACTGTATCTCAACAGCAGATGGCAGAGAGAGAGTCTGGCGACGCCATGGGGAACATTATTCAGATGCTTGTGTTGTCGAGAGGGACTTGTGGGGTGGTCCGAGCATCATGGTGTGGGGTGGAATTGGTCTTGCAATTGGAATTGGAGAGAGGGTCGGCCCTGTGGTCTTCCAGAACATCGGTCCAGGGAGAGTCAATGGTGTCACAGCAGCTCGGTACACTGAGTCTTGAGATCAAGTCTTGAGATCACACGCCATACCTCATTTGGCACGTCACCGGAACCACGAGTTTCAGCATGATTACACCCGTACCCACACTGCGAAGGCATCAAGAGACTTTCTCCAGCAGAATAGCTTCAGAACCATGCATGGGCCTGCCCTCAGTCCCGATATAAATCCCATTGAACACCTATGGGACGAGATTCAAAGACGGCTGAATCATGTCCGACCAAGGCCGACAACTGCAGCTGAACTGCGTCAGGCGTTCCTCAGAGTGTGGGCTCAATCGCCTAAGGCCTTCATCAACCCCCTCATCCATTCCATATATCAATGTTGCACGGCAGTCATCAATGAACGTGGCGGACACACAGGATATGGACTTGTGATGCCACTTTCTCAGAGACTAATGTTGTGTTTCACTTTAAGAACATTTGACACTTTAATTTCAACCTTGATGATCAGTTTTGCCAAGTTTCATTTTTTTAATATGTCTCAAAGTATGTTTACAGTGTTTGGACAAATAAGGTTTCTCATATATCTATCCATGGTGACGTATACATGTATATACTTATCCCACCTTACACTATGCATTTCTTCCTTCTTCTTTGATCCTTATGTGAAGTGCTTGAACAAAGTTTCAAACCTCAAAAAACATTTTGTCCAAACACATCCAAACATCACCATAGTCACCACCCCAACAAATGGGTCAAGCACTGAAATCCCATGCTTTGTGACCTTACATGACCTGATCACCTGACTGCCCCTGTCACATCATTCTCTTTCTTAGCATTGACAGTCTAGAGGTGGGCGGGAAGGCATATAGCATGTGAGCATAAGTACCGGTATATAAATGTACAATTTAATGTAAAATGTACAAATTTTTAACATTATCCTACCTCACACTATGTATTTAACCCATTGTAGAGACTACAACCGTGAAACATACACAAGAAAGCTGGAGATAAAAAGTGATACAAACAAAGAAGATATAACACTGCCTAGTTTTGAAAAGACAAAAACTTGTGAGTGGGTAAAAAGATGGGAAGAGGAACCACGGACAACAGCCATAAGAGGATAATCAATCCAATACTGAGACATCACATGCCTCAAGCTGAGGTGAGCAGGTAAGAGCTTGGGACGCCACCAAAATGGCCACACCTTTCAGCGACTTGAAGACCAGAGACACAACAGACGAGGCAGCTCGTCCTCCACTGGGTACTCGTCCTGGGAATAATAATGACAATAATAAACACAGCAGTGACTATTCCAACATATATTCTGTATATACAGGATACAGAGCACTGGGGTGCAGGAGAGGTACAAACATATGCTATCAGCACGGTCTGGTGTGCAGCCTTAAATTGTTGCACTAGAAGCAAGGGACCAAACTGGTGGAGGCCCTTAACGTTGGTGACTGAGATGTCACGGAGATACTGGGAAGCGAAGGCAGTATCAGACAACCCCAAAACAACAGTCAGTCCATGATGGCAGACAGGGTGCAATTGCTGTGCAAGGCCTTGGTAGAAGTGATGACTCTAGTGTCAAGTGGATTGGAAGTCACAGGAGGAGGAAATCCAGCGAAGGCAAAGGCTGAAGGAGAGTAGAGCTAAGCCAAAGGAGACTCTGGAAGATGGTGGAACTTCCTTTCTGCAATCTTAACCAGCATTTTGTGAATCAGCTTCGAGTTGGCCAGTAGGCAGCGTCCAAAAGCAGTTGGTTACATGTCTGAGGATCTGGGACGGGAAAGATGAACCTTGGTAGCCAAGTGTTGAACCTGGTAGCGAAGAGAAGCCATTCTGTCAGTGACGGTTGGTCTGGTCGAGAGTCAGTTATGGCATTGTGTATCCTGGGAATGTGCCTCTTTCGGACCTGTACATTCAGGGAGTCAATCAACCAGAAGAATTCTAGCATCAGTGACAGGATCATATTTGAAATATTCACACTGAGTTTCATATGTAACCCTTGGGTTTCTTGACGCCAGTTTTCTGTTGTGAGAAAAAAAACACCACATTTTGATTACAAGAAAACTAGGGGTCGGTCGGGTAACCTGGAATAAAAGGTTTTTGTTTTGGGTCTGAAGACACAGAACCTACCCTTCAGTGTACTCCACCTGCAACAAGCCAATATAGGCCTCCCACTTGTTGCCGATCACCTTCCCGCATGTGAAACATCGTATAGGAATAATCATCGTGATCTGCAATTAAAAAACAAAGCCAAAACTAAATTTCCATATCTCCATAACACTGACATAAAAAACAGTTTACATAACATCTTTCCAGTCATGGGGATTCGGAATATTATTCTTACCAATGAAAATAGTTAGGCTAAAAGAAATAGTCTTGGTTCTCAGGCACTGCCCACACCATCATAATGTCTGCCTCATGTTTCTTTTTTATTTCCATATTCAAACAAATAAAAAAAACTCCTACTACTATATTTATTTTAAAAAATGCAATCCAATATAGCAGACAGTTTTTTCCCTTTACATGCGTACTGCTTTACTGTGCATCGCTTGCATTTGAATGCTAGTTTATGGAGGAACACCCTTTCCCAGGTTGATGGTACACAACTATTTATTTGGTCACATACTTGTTTAAGCCCGCCCCCCCCCCCCCCCCCTTCCAAAAATCACAAATCACTGCCTGAGAACCAATCTTTTCTTGTTTTAAGCATTAAGTAGTGTATGGTAGCTTACTAAGATTGATGTCGTTTGAGTAGTTCGTGATATAGACATAATATGCTTCGAAATTTAATAAATCTGATAGTCCTAGACTTCAAATTCAGGAAGAACTAGTGACATTTCCATGTGGACTAACACTGTGGTATGGTTAGGAAAATGGCAACTCTGTGGGAGATCATCTTAGCAGTCTAGTAAACTTAAAACAAATGTCTAATACTGCATAAAAGTAGACAACTCTAAACAGAAATTCACATTATTGATATTCACATTATTGATACTCCCATTTTTCACCTAAATCAGTGAGTAGATGTTCACTATATTTTATACTTCAGTATGAAAGACTGAGTTTTCTGAAGTTGAGAAATGTGATATTTTCATTGCAGTGAACCTAACACTTGATAATTCACAGCAGTGAACATAACCCTTTGACAGAATTATTGCCATACAAGAGTTACCTCCCCACGAATTGTCTGACCTGTACACCAACTGTTGACTTCCTGTTTACATTAGTTCCACAGTGATAAGTCAAAATAATGACAGATGGTCATTAATGAAGCTAATGTCGCTTCTTGCCATTTGTTATTGTCTTGAAAATGTTTCGTTATAAACTGTAAATTTCTCATTTAACTCGTCAATCGAGATTGGTCGTTTCGCAAAACACCATATTTGTTACTTGAATAGCATGTATTCCTTCGCTTCCAACTGTCTCGTAGCTTTCAAGAATATATTTTTTAATGTTGATTTGGTACATAATCATATCCAAATGTATGATAAAGAATTTTACTGACCTCAAATATTTTTTATTACTTTTGTTCAAATTTGTTAAGATTTTGCAAACTCGGAACAACTTTATAAGTAGCAATTACAAGGGGTGGTGAAACATCCCTGTTTGTGAGGTGAGGAGAATTTATGTTTCAAGGTTTCACATTTGTAATGATAAGATCTACATTTCCTGTAGTAAGCCAAGGTAAGCTGCACAAAATGTATATAATAAATAATATATTCCATGTGTCTGACAAAATATCACGTCTCTTATCTCGTGACAGGGGAAAGGAGATATTTTCACTCGTGGCTACGAAATATTTCCTTTCCTTTCTCACAGAATGAGAGAAACATGATATTTCACTCAACATATGAAATATCCTCAATAACATCGACAAATTATTTCCTGTTTTCATGCAGGTTTATTTCCTGCTTGGAATACATTCTCCCAGCTTAAATCTCATTAAAATCAGATCTAAGTTCTTGCTGCCGCTAAACAAAGATCCGAGGACATCCCATTACAGGTCACGTCAGAACGACCTTTTGCGAACTTTGACCGACCACTGAACTGACTAACAAAAAGTCGACATCATTATTTCCTGCTTGGAATACATGCTCCCAGCTTGTGATAGGTCTCCAGTCCAGACATGGCAGTTAGGGTACATGCCAGGGTTTCACGAACCAAAGCGTCCACTGTTTATTTTACCCAACAGTCAAATTTAATCTACTGAGTGCCCAGTGTTTTTGTTGCAGAATCTTGTTATCTCAATGGTTCTGTGGGGATTTCAGGTAAGAATTGGTCCCAAACAACCTATGTTGATCTTAGTTGCCGACTAAATGGATCGGGTGGTGAAGACTCGGTGACTTGGTTGATGGCGTGTCATCGTACCCTGATGGATCATTGTTCACAATATCAATCACTGGATTGTCTGGTCCAGACTTTTACAGGCACTGTCAAATAGCTGGAATACTGCTGAGTGTGACGTTAAAACAACAAACTAACAAATGTTAGGTAAACTCCCTATTCTGGTGTTTTGGATGCACATACTTCTGGCTTTATTTAACAAGATTTGCATGACCCCAGTGAGGTCATCATGTGCATATTTGAATAGGACTTTATTTCATATTTTTATGAATTCTAAGTGAGAGTGTATTTTCACAGCTCTGCACAACACTGCTGAAATCACATTACGGTTGGCATACATTTGCACTTGTCGTAAAATGATTCCTTTGATAAGTGTATTTCCATATCATTAGAATCATAATTTGACTGACATCATACACATCAATACATCTACTGAGTGATTGAATCATGTTCGGGGGCACGAAGCAACACACCTAGCATAAATGGCATTAAACATGTGATTTTAACATCTTAACATTTGAACAGAGAACATATTACCATTAATCAACCTGAGTTTCACTCAGGACAGGTACGTGAAAGATGAACACTCTTCCGAGTGGGAATATTATGAAGATATATGGACATTATGCATTTGATGTGTGATATTTTGCAATATATCAGTCTCACAACAGCACTTCTGTGGTATTTACATATACAGATCATGCATGGAAATTTGATTTATATGTTTATTGGCTCAGAGCTACAGATAAGCCCCGTATTTGCATAAAATACCCATAACTATTCAAAGCCCATTTACTTTCAATTAACTTGCCTACAGAAATGAATGCATTAAATGAAAAACACAATTGTTTGAAAACAGCAAGCATAAATACCCAATGAAGATAATTTCGGAAACACAATTATGAGCGAATTTACTTTCCGAATCAAGCCTATAGGTAGAACCATTATATACATCTAAAGCATTATTTCATTACTTTTTTTAAATCTCGAAATGCTTACTCATTTAGCAAAAAAAACAAAAGAGTGATGAAGAGATGAGTGAAAAAATATTGGTTACCCAATGAAAAATCTAATAACCCACTTGAAATAGAATCCTTCGAGTAAGGAGCTCTGATGGCTGTAGGTGAATTTGTAACCAAACTCATTCATAGACACATTCCCAATTCATTGACCAAATTCACGGTGAACTTAAAACAAATAAAATTTGGAAAATATCCTGACTGTCAAATAAAGGTGCACGTTGCCCTCTCAAAGAAAACCACTCCATAACATAAACGAAGTTTCCAACCAATGAAAGTGTGTGTTTCATTTAGAAAGTGACCCAAGGTGTCATTTGCCTTCTTGTACAAAACATTGTCGCCCAAACTCCGCATAAGTATTAATAATACTGATGAAATGTATCATTATCACTCAATTACAATAGCCGAAAAAAATGTGTCAACTAATTCGCTCCCTGTTTGCCTACGAGTTCACAGAAAATTGTGTCTACGAAGTCACCGCAGTCCGACTTCAAATATAGATATATAGAGTCAGATTGTAATGATTTCCTCCAGTTTTCGTCAGGAATAGGCCAAGTAGGCCTACATGAGAAACGCGCAGAAACCGAGTCTCTCTCAGATATCCAAATGATCGTTTGAAACAGCTTTCGATGTATATCCAGTTCCTTACCAAACAAAAGTCATCACTGACCTTATCAGTAGAACATATAAATGTGGTAAATGGAAACTTATCAATGACACAAACCTTTGACAACTGCCTTTCTTTGAAAAAGGTTTCTCAACACGTTCTTGTGTCAAAGGGAAGTAACTTCTACAACATCCGGTGTCTTGCTAGCTCCTTTCAGCGATATATTTGCAAAGGTATGTGAAGAGCTTCTGATCCTCGCCGCCTCGTTCAGTGGTAAATGTCGATGCCTTCCAAGTTCAAACAAGTACATAGTGATGCAGGGCACCATGATCTATCTCTTAATGGGCATCAATATAATAATGCTTGGAAGAGAGCAAAAATATCGATAGAGTCCCATCTCTTTCACCACTCAGAAATACATGTAGATGAAGACGCCGAACATTTTTCCACCTTCATATAACAGACCATCTAAATAACCGGTGGAATATGAAGGTGAAATAACCAGCTGGTTAAAATTACCCAAACAGTACAAGGGAACTTTTCTAGATTGTAGTAAACGCAAAAGGCACAGAAACTTGATATTTTAGCAAGTCCTTATAAGACAATACAGCAAGTTTTGATAGCTTAACTAGAGAAATAAAAGGCTATGTTTAAACATGTTAAACGCATGTCCAGTTCTCACAATGTGAAGTTATAAACTAAACTATCTTAATTTTCTTAGAGAAATATAGAAAGTTAGACACTATCACTACCCTCAGTTGTAATTTCTCCCAGGGAATAGCAAAACTCATAAAATTCCATTCAAAGATTCCCCAGAGTATTGAAAAGCATATGAACTGAGCTCCGGAAATGAACTCTACACATGTCTGACATGTTGCCTTGGAAACGAAAAACGCAACACATAAAACAAAACTATAACTGGAGACACAGGTTTACCACTTGCCTAACGAATACAGATGTATATCAAAGTTTCACAATAAAGTTTAATCGACTTTTGAGTTAATCCCCGGAAATAACTCAAACCGTCATTTCCTAATGTGTGGGGCATGCTGCCAAAGAAACGTAAAAAACTCCTGAATAGAAAAGGCACAAAGTCTCAGGGGTGTAAGTTAACTTGATTTACATCAGTTATATAATTTTAACTTTGTAAAATATTTTCTTTTTCAATGGGGCGAGTCCCCACCATAACCCATACCATATGAAGATAAACATCGATTGTAGCCAACTCGCGTAGATTTATCAGAACAGTATATGTCTCAATTAGTCACCCTCATCTCACAACAACTACCTGCACCTGCAGTAGACTATTGCCTAAAGCAGCACAGGTATCATAAATCACCAAGCCATGTGTATAATGTAATGTAATACGTTAGCAGGGACATCGATTAACAGAGTCTATGACATGTTGACTCGTCCTTGTATTGCTATTTCAAGACTGCAACGGGATATCGTTATTTGGAGAAAATATACTAAACGAACTAACAAATCTGTGTTTTGCAATTACATCTTAGATGGGGATCATCCTGGTTATCTTCATCACTTTTGTCGGTCACAGGTTAAACACATGGAAGGGTTCACTTGTACTTCTCCACCAAAAATCACCAATACATTCCATTATAACTTGAAAACTATTGTCACTGTCAGAGTTGGACATACTGGCAAGTTATATACATAGACCATATCGGTATATATATATATCGGTATATGGTCTCTGTTATATATCATCGATCTGAGCTCACGATACAGCAAAGAAGAACTAAGTAAGTAGTACGACCGCTTTTAACAGTATTCCAGTTACATCACGGCGTGTAAGCTTAATGTGGGTGGAAAGCCCGAAGTGATGCAGGTCTCAGACGTTTACCACTTCGGTGAAACCCAAGAGCACGGGTATGGTGCTGATAAACCTAGAAACATAATTGGGGCGAACAGGGATTCGAACCCACAATCATAGGTTTCTGGCGTGACCAAGGGACGCAACTCTGCACAGTGAATCGCGGCGCCTTAGACGAGTGGGCCACCCGTGCCCCCTAGTACCACCAGAGAATCTATTATATGGTCTCTGTTACGATCGATGCTTCGTCATTCAGATCAGAGAACATTTTAAACAAAGATAAGTCTCACAACAAAATATATGAAAGTACCGAAATGCGATTAATAAACGCAATTGAAGAAAGAGCAGGTTTCACACACCGTTTTCTCACCGAATAGTGAGCTCAATTTTACGATACAAATGTCCTTTGTATATTTAAATCCTTTAATTCCACTCGTATAAAGGAAAGTACAGTGAACAAACGACCATTGTTTAATTGTGGATTGAAGAATTTCTATGGGTTAATAAGGCAGAAGAGTATGTATGCTTTGCCGAGGACCCGTGCACCCGACTGTGACCGTGAACTTGCTTGCTCGGGTGCGAACGGAGGGGCTGGCTTGTTCATTCGTGACCAACTCGTGTTATTCCGGGACAAGCCGAATGCAGGTTACGGAAAGAGGCGAGTGGTGACGAATGTGGCTTGTGCGATCAGTGACGATATATGGAGCCTCTATATATAAACGTTCTGCCTCCGCTGTATTTTCGTTTAAGCTTTTGAAATTGATAATCGTGACTAAAGTGCAAATAAACCTTTGCACTTTACTTTAGATGAGCATTGCACTTTACATCATGAGCATCGATCTACGCAATTGGGATACGGTGACATGCATCAACCAAGCCAGCGAGCCTGACCACCCGATCCCGTTTGTTGCCTCTTACGACAAGCATATTAGCCTCTGACGGGAAGTATGGGTTAAATGTTTGAACCCCGAATCCGAATATCATTTCAATTCAAACACCGCTGTGATTCTCTGTTTCCCCAAACAATATTAATGTTATAAATATATGAAATAAACACTAAGGGTTTTTTAAATGTATTTCAATACCTGAAGCAGTTTGTTTAACTTATTTTTGCTCGATGTCAGACATGTATTGCATTGTAATTGTATAGAGCGAGACACACAGCTGTTGTCTATAGTAACACTTGACTGTTTTTCTATGGCGGGGAAAATATTTTATACCTGATGACCTCAGTGTGGATGAATGTCCTGTTGTTGATAGTAATTGTGCGTTGTGAGGACAAGTCAGTGCGACCTACCCTGAATGTTACGTACGTTCCAAAATGAACGTGACGAATTGTGGTGAGGTAAGGATTCCGCCTGGGTCTTCAGTAAAGCGCGAGGCGGGTCAATGATGGCACAGCAGTCTGTTTGGTCATTTATCGAGGAGGTGCGGTTAAATGAGGCTTACGGTCGCGTTCAAGATTATTGCACTTATATAGCGATGTACGGGCTTGTGCGCGCGCGCGTGTGCGTCTACTGGTACTAGTCCGGATTAGGGAGGTTTTATAGTGCTGACCCACAATGAGATACAATGCCGCACTTTAACATAGATATCCCACTCAGACACAGCATACTGACTCCAACCCAGCCAGTCCTTGTTTTAGCCCCATAATACCGACTGCAAGGCAGGGTAACAACAAGTACCACCCTGTTACGTCTTTTGGTATGACCACCGATCTTCCGTTCTCCGGGTACACGCTATACCAAGGAAGCTGTCTTACATAAATATATATACATGTTCAAAACGAATATTGTGTAGGTTGCGGAATAAGCCGAGTGGATCCGAGAGACTTCGGAAAAATCCGGGAAATCCCGGTATTCCCACAGAGTGCCCAGGCTTTTCAAACCGAATGCCCGGGTTTGCAAGAAACTTGGCTACCTTCTTGGTTTATCAACAAAATGGAGGCTCCATTCAAACACAAATAATGACGTCACTGGAGGTTTATAAAGTGAGATACAAATGTATCACATACCGCATTGACAGGAAATGTGACTCAGATAAAACACTATGTCACCTGAACGGCTGGACAATCAGTGACATGAATACTTCACGGCAGTAGCACGTGACCTATAGATGTATGCCGAAAACCTCGACATGGACGAATTGATCATATCCATCTCTTACTTATGAACCAAATCTCAAGTATGCATGGTTATTAATCCAGGCTTACATCCGAACCAATACCTAAACTATGGCGTAGGCATTTCAACAGAGGCGTTCTCAAAGTTATCGCTCCGAACATAGTATCTTTTACACACGCGACACTGGATACCTTCAACAACTTAACTCTGCCCGTGAAGAACCGGATAGGACAGGTCTTCAGCAACCCCATTCGTGACCAACTCGTCTTATTCCGGGACAAGCCGAATAGCGAACAAGGTGACGGAAAGGGGCGAGTGGTGGCGAATGCAGCAACCCATGCTGGTCGTCAAAGGCGACTGTGCTTGCCGTAAGATGCGACTAACGGGATCGGTTGATGAGGCTCGCTGACTTGGTTGATGCATGTCACCGTATCCAAATTGCGTGGATCTATGCATCTGACGTCATTTGCTGGATTATCTGTCGCAGACTAGATTATTTAAAGACCGCCGTCATATAGTTGGAATATTGCCGAGTGCGGCGGTAAAAAACAAACAAACAACCAATCAATTTTTGCTCAATAGCTCGCGCTCACTTCCATGGTAGGATGCACCTGCCACTATATATCAGTTGAACTTGCTGCCACGTTACCTTACAGAGAAACTAGATGCCACCCAGGGTATTCAGGGTTAGTATTGCCCCAACAGCAACCGTTGTGTCATACTAGGAACTACCTCTAAATGATTGAGTGGTCCGGCATGGTGTCCTTCAGACAGTGTGTCTTCGAACCACGACGTGCCGCGTTGAGAAAAATATTATCTCCAGATAAATTATCTTTTCATAATTCATCTTTATGTTTTCCGAAATTTGCAATTATATAAAAGCGATGACACAATTTTCATAACCCCGTGAAGATCTCGATACGGGTTAGAAATGGTCTTGGTCATTAAGAGGTGACTAACGGGATCGGATGGTTAGGCTCATCTTGCTTGATGCATGTCATCGTTTCCTAATTGCGTATATCTATGTAAACGATGTCAATCACTGGATTGTCTGGTCCAGATTTGATAGCCCTTCTATCGATTGATTGTTGGTGAGTGCGGCGTTTAGCAGCCAGCTGCAGCAAACAAACTAGGTTCCATTGTCCCGAGCCAAAATTCCACTTTGGGTCTATCGCATCTACCTGTAGACAGTAGCCTCCTTCTACGGGGGTTGATTGGCAGGTTCTACGCCTCACATTGACAGAATAGCGTGAAAGCGAAACCTTTCTTTGTGGACATTCCATGATGGAGTGAGTGAGTGAGTATGGTTTTACGCTGCTTTTAGCGATATTCCAGCAATATCACGGCAGGGGACACCAGAAATGGACTTTACACATTGTACCCATGTCGGGAATCGAACCCGGGTGTTCGGCCCGACGAGCGTGCGCTTTAACCCATAGGCTACATGATGGAAGTATATCCACAAGAACTTCAGTCAATTGAGCAAATTGCTTCGCTTTGACCAGTCAGTATAACAAACATGTGGCCTTTGGAAAATGGACTTACTCGTTTGGGAATCGGTGTACGGCTCATGTGGGGTCAATAGTTCTGCTCTGTGATTGGTCAATCTCACTTTGAGGCATAATAATATTAGTTATGGTGCCTGGGTATAATGTGTGAAGCCAATTTGCGGTGTCCCCCCGCCGTGATATTGCTGGAATATTGCTGGAATAAAACCAGACTCACCCACCCCCCTCCAGTTATGGTGTCTTTAGTTGCCGTATACAGTGTCATATTAGTTTAGCCAAAAAAATCTTGGATTTTTACTGACGGTATGTGGGGTCAGTAGATCTGTTCTCTGATTGGTCAATCTCACGTTGAGGCATGATAAACACACATATGCACGTCGCTATTTAACTGCAATAATCTTGAACGCGACGTTTAACCCCATTTCACCTCACCTCACCTCACCTCACCTCACCTCACCCCACCTCACCTCATTTGGAGTAACCCATAGTGGAACCTGATTGACTAGTTTCATTAGTTCAGGTGACAATCTAATTACACAACACAAATTTCCAATAGTCGCGACCCGTATATAAATATTGCTTTATATTTATTTAAAGTGTTTCGTTGTTGACAAAGCTGCCCTTGTAGCTTTTCTATTTAATGCATATAATTAGACAAGACAGTTAAAAAACCGCTTATGATATGAAATCACATGCGAAATCATCTTCAAAGTTGCATTATTTATTCCAAAGCATTTATTTCCCTGACGCATATCAGAATACACACACGTATATCAATACCTACTTAATTTATGTTCATTAAAAGGCTTTTATTCATGATTGAATCAACAAATAACTTGTCTTTAACGATGACGTCACCCGGAGGCTGCTGACCAGAGTATCGCACCCCAAGGGTTAAGTAGGTGTGAGCAAAATATGTCAGCCGTATGGTGTAAACCAGTTAACATGAGCTAACATTGGTCAACTAAATCTAACTTGAGTCATACCCTGGCAACACGGGTTCACCTGAGTCGTCCAGAGGTTTCAAATCAAACGCAAGTCA
This sequence comes from Haliotis cracherodii, assembly GCF_022045235.1. Lineage (NCBI taxonomy): Eukaryota > Metazoa > Mollusca > Gastropoda > Lepetellida > Haliotidae > Haliotis > Haliotis cracherodii. Next base: position 24,140,022 of record NW_027266270.1, on the reverse strand, counting down.
GAAAAGTAGACAAAAGCATTAATTCAAGTTTTTATATTTCACAGTAACGATAATGCACCCAACCAACTCTTATTGTGGCCTTGACAACCGCCACGGTCTACATCCGAAAGCTGATGCCTGAAAATATTCTCATCTCTTGTGAATGTAGGCATTTATCTCAACTAGAACATGTACTTATTGATTTTCCCTGTACATGCTTATCAGAGCAAGGCTTCACAGGTGCGCCCTTTAACAGAGACACTAATATTATAGCAATAATCTAAAGTAAATGGATTTGGACTTAAACGAACCGTGCTCGGAATGTGTAACTTGTGTATCAACACTATATCTTCTTTCCACTAGACCGCCTCCGTGGTCTAGTGGTAGAGCATCCGCCCGAAGAGCGGAAGGTCTGGGGTTCGATCTCCGCCCGCTTCATACCAAAAGACGTTAAAAGATGGTACTTGTTGTTACCCTGTCTGGCGCTCGGCATTAAAAGGCTAAAACAATGCCTGGTCGGCTTGGAGTCAGTATACTGTGTCTGAGTGGGGTATTCATGTTAAACTGCGGCATGGTATCTCAGTGAGCTAGCACTATAAATTCGGCATCAGTCCGGACTAGTACAAGCAGCCACACACACACGTGTGACCTGAGCTTTCAGTGAATGTCTTGGCCCAAGTAATGGGGAGTGACCCGAGCCTGGAGTGAGTGCATTGGGCAAAATAAAGGGGAGTGACCTTGCGTGAAATTTGCAAAGGTTTGGTTTGAGCCTTCCACACGGGCAAGTCCTTGTTTTATCCCCTTAATGCATCCACCTTGCCAATAATATATATTGCATGGATGTTATCAAGTCATCATATGGTTTCAGTGTTTTTTCTCCCTGTCATTCAACTTCATATTAAACAATTTTTGAATCGAAATTAGATATTTTTAGATTATCTAATTCATCGTGTTCTGGAATCTGTTATTATGAAACGTGCTATATATTGATACTGTCTGGTTGTCTACGAGTAAAAAGTGGGTACCTATTCCGTCGGATGTTTTGGATTGGGTTTATGTGAAAGAAATGGGTCCGACCTTAATTTTTCATAATCATACTAAAAAATGAGTTTTGAGCAAAGTAATCTTTGCTGGCCCATGACATTGGTCCAAACAACTTTTCACTTGGGCCAATTTTTTTAAAAACGCTAAAATTTATGTTACAAAGTAGTTGTTTTATGTATCATGATAATTGCATATACATTGTATACCTTTGTGTTTTTGTAAAGGCTTTGAGTAAAGTAAAATATGCTGGCCGATAGGCCACATGGTTAATGATTTGAATTTTCGAAAAACATTTTTTCCTTCCTTCGTATGTTCCCATGAAAACAGCATGTGGAAAGTTTGTAATTGTCTTTTACCGAGCGAGACCAGCCACAGCGCGGAGAGTCTCTGGACAAAAAGGTTGGCAGAATTAACATTGGATGCGTTCTTTTAATTTTAGTGGTCGATTGAAATATATGTCATTGGCAAATGGTTATGGAACCGATTCGTCCCGCTTCTAACACAAATATAAATATAAAATGTAAAATATAACAACAATAATATTTGTTTGACCAAAACATGTTATATTGCAGAACATCGAGCATGTCCAGTGGACGATTTAAGTTGTTTTGCAAAACTTGACGACAACATGTTTTTCCAGCATTTTCGGGAACAGGTGATTTATTACAAATACCATTCGCACGAGATCACCCGGGCGAAGTAACGCCACAATACTGATGAAGAAACATCATCCTTTTAAAAAGAATTGGTGATCCTATTAAACTGATCTCCCAGGCTCACAAGCTTGCACAATGTCAAGATTATTCAGGGCTGCTTTAAAGGTGTCCTTGCCGGCAGTATATATACTTTTTGATTCTGGATTGGCTTCCTTCGGCAACCTGAAATAATAAAAACAATTATAATGTTCATATTTCCAGTACAAACCAGTTTCATACCACTGCACCGACTGTTTAATATTTGCTATGTAAACACCACCTGAAAGGGCCCTTCCTGCAGATCTAGTCACTGTTCAGCAGTAAATGTTCAATGCAAATGTTTATGAAGCCAGATGCCAAGGTGTTAGTATGCATGTCCAATTTAGATACTTATCCAACACACTAATTTAACTAGACCTTAATGTCAGGCCAAATGTTTTAATAACGCTAAACATTATTTTACAAAGCAGTTCTTTGATGGGTCACGCTAATTGTACATACATTGTGTACCTTTGCGTTTTTGTAAAAGTTTTGAGTAAAGTAAAACATATTAAACTATACAGTAGATGAAGCTCTTTATCTGTAGTTGCTACTTTCTCCACCAATGAGAAACATAATTCAACATTCACTGAAGTGAATTTTTAAATTTCACATTGTAAATCGTTAATTTTCTGAACCAAATAATAATAAAAACAGAATATTATTATTATTATTATTATTATTATTATTATTATTATTATTATTATTATTATTATTATTATTAATATTATTGTTATTATTATATGATGTATGGACATATAAATTTGGACTGCATATTCATATGATGTGGTTCTTTCACCTGAGAATAAAAGAGTAAACAGATGTTTTGTTTATGTATAAACAAATCATGCAGAGTTTGTAGGCAAACTTCAACAAAGATGAACAGTCAATCACATTTTCAGGGGGTGACTGTCGCATGACAAAGTTTGAACAGACTGTGAGCAAAAGTGGATGTTTGGGATAGTGGACGCCGTCGTATTTATCATTAACAAGATCATGATAATAATGACCACACGCGTTGCGTGTTTATTTACTCACGAACCCTGCTTTCTACAATGAATGTAAAATTACGTAATGCAACAGGTAAATCATAGACTCCGAATCAGAAACTCAGTGTCAATAGGAATGGGATGTATTAATTTGATTTTTTTAAACCCCAAACCCTAAATTTATTGTTTGCTGGACATGCCGTGAACAAAACTAAAACAACTGTTTGGTATGCCCTTTTCAAATAGAATGTGTGTATGTTTCATTTAGTGAGTGAGTGAGTGATGTTAAAGCCGTTTTTAACAGTATTCCAGTTATATCGCGGCGTGTCAGCTTAATGTTGGAGGAAAGCCCGAAGTGATGCAGGTCTCAGACGTTTACCACTTCGGTGAAACCCACGAGCACGGGTATGGTGCTGACAAACCTAGAAACATAATCGGGATTCGAACCGGGATTCGAACCCAAAATCATAGGTTTCTGGCGTGCCCAAGGGACGCAACTCTGCACAGCGAATCGCGGCGGTGCCTCACGTATATTTCAGAGTGAAAGGGTCAAACGGATGGTGACGACATATCGCACGAAAGACCCGAAAAATCTGACACGAGACACCCGTCTACAAGGGAACCAACTTACCAAAATACGAAGGAGCATGCTCTGGACCACGTGGCATCCTTCTGAAGTTTGACATAGTCGAACATAACGTAGCGTCCATCCTCGTCTGGTAAGCTATGAACCAGCTGGTGCCACAGTGACTTCACTTTAGCGTTGATACTGTCCCCAGCCACGCCAATCGTATCCTCCACAGAAAAACATCTTGCTTTTTGAGACTCCATTACAATTCTGTTATCGTTCGTGATCCTATACACGGTCCATTGTGCGTTTCCAGCAGCCTGAGAAACATGGGCTTGAAAGCACTCCTCCTCTATCTTAATAGTAATCGGCATATTCTCTCTTTCCAACTATGTCAGCTTTTCCCGGGCGCTATGTCCCAACTCAACAACACGGGTCTTCCCATGACCCTATATATTATATCTCATACATATACACATTGTCTCAGCCAATTTACACCTTTCAACCATTATCCATTGCAAGCATTTTATCAGACGGTGTTCAAGTTCTACAGCGCACTGTCATATACAGAAACGATAGTCACAGATGGTCGTGTGATGCGTGAAGATCCCATGCACCTACCACGCCCACAAACTGGAACACAACACTACGTCATGCCACGCCACGCCACGCCCACTAGATAACAGCTATACACTTCATTGCACACACATGCACACAAATCTATACAGTCCGTGCATGTACATATATATAAAGGTTAAAGCGCTGCTCGACAGCAAAACGTCTTGAATTAGGGAAGCGTTTTACAGTCGCTTTCATTCAGCATAAGCGAGGAGAGAAACACGTTTTACAGTTGCAGCTAAATATAGCCAGCTGTATCTAAGGCCTTATAGGGAAGACCAATCGTTGTATTATTCATAACTAAATGAGACTGTTCCGTGTGCAACAGCAAGCAGTATTGAGCTCAGGAGCGGTAGCCATCAAGGAGTGGGACGACTGAGGTGGACACAGTTCTCTCGCCGCGTGTATCATAGACCGGAACAATCATGTCTGGTATCAGACTGGACGACGAAACTCTCGAACTAATCAAAAACGATGTCAAGGGACATGTTTACAAATATGTTACTTTCAGAATTAATGATGAAAAAACAAAAATCTGCATAGATAAGATGAAGCTGATGTCTGACTTGCCGGAAGGCAGCAGAACCATAGCGAGAGACCATGAAGAGTTTAGGAAACTGGGCGAGATCATGCCACAAGACAACATGCGATACATCATGTACACTTACGTTGATTGTCACCTTAACTACCAGAGGTGCTTCATTAAATGGTAAGTACTTATAGTTTTACTACTTCTTTGGGGTTGTGGTTAGCCAAGTGGGTGAAGCGTTGGCTCGTCACGCCGAAGACCCGGGGTCGATTACCGTGGAGCCAAGTTTTGGTGGACACAAGACCCTACTCACTCTTTCATTCTTCATAATCTCACTTTTGATCATGAATATGTTAATCAGACCTATCATTAATTAATACTGTAACCCCAACATGGATATGTGTTACATGACATCATACATGTTATTTATTAATAAGGGAATTGGCATATATTATAGTTATATATAGATGGGGTGGGGAGTGGGTGGGTGGGGTGTTACAGTCTGCAAACACCCACCTACCCACTTTGTGTATCATTTTGTTATGGCTGGTTGGTTGGTTGGGTGTATTACGCCGCACTCAGCAATATTCCAGCTATATGACTGTGGTCTGTAAATATTCGAGTCTGGACCAGACAATCCAGTGATCAATATCATGAGCATCGATCCACGCAATTGGATCGATGACATGCATCAACCAAATCAGCGAGCCTGATCACCCGATCCCGTTAGTCGTCTTTTGTTATGGCACCCTCGAGGTAAATTAAACATATCATCATGACAACCCCCTTCCAATGATAATCGGCCAGTCGATATTTAATGTGCGAATTTAATATTTTATCATTTGAAAAAAATACACACACACACCACCCACCCCTCGCAAGCAATTTCAAAAGCACAGAGTAAATGCACTAGGATTGTCATGAACATTATTCGAAACACTATTTGTGTCATATTTTGTTTTACAGGTTAGGAACTGATTCACCAGTTAAAATGAAGATGATATACGCATCATCAGAGGCCGTCATAAGGGAGAAATTGGGTATAAAACAGAAACTGTTGGTTGAGGACGAATTCCGATTTCCGGACGAACTATTAAAAGAGCAAGAGCAAAAAGCATCTAAATAAGGCAACTGTGACCGAACATACTCAATTCTCCTATGCGTTCCTCGGTTTTCAGTAAGTGGAACACTGCTAATAGTTGACATTGCGTGGTCTGATGACGGACAACGTTCCCTCCACGAGATGCTCGGATGAAGACAGAGAATATGTTGACTATGCATGCTGACCAATGTTTTCGCTTATTTTCGATTTCCTTAGTAAAATCAGGCTCACAGTATAACATTGAGGCCTTTAATATCAGTGGTCCTTGTGAACAAGCAACGTAAACTGTGAATACAGTTCAGTCCCAAAGGTCTTCATTAGCTATGACTGTCAGTAAAGCTTTTCAAATCTTATGATAACTGCATGTGAATAAAAATACCATTATTTCATCAATTTGGGGATCTGTCAATGTTTGACACAATAACAGACGTAAAGACAATTTATCATTCTGACGATTTTGCAATAAAGACATTTCTCAATTCTTCCCTGACAATTCTTTGAGCTGAGCCTTGCCGCGTCATACCAAAAGACGTTAAAAGATGGTACTTGTTGTTACCCTGCCTGGCGCTCGGCATAAGGGGCTAAAACAAGGATTGGTCGGCTCGGAGTCAGTAAACTGTGTCTGAGTGGGTTATTTATGTGAAACTGCGGCAAGGTATCTCAGTGGGCTAGCACTATAAATCGGCATCAGTCCGGACTAGCACAAGCAGCCACATACACACGTGCATGCACGTCGCTTTATAAGTGCAATAATCTTCGACGCGACGTTAAAGACCATTTCACCTTTCCTCACCTTTCAGCTGAGAATTAAATGTTTAATCGTTAGATATACCAAGAGTCAGGTGCTATATTCCGTCAGTGTTCTCACGCATACGGGGCCACGACAAGTTGTATATATTATAGTATACACGTTTTTGTTGAGTTTCCACGTTAATATCCAAAGGCTTGAGACAATCACCTGTAGGATCTCACCCCGCCCAATACCCCACCGACATTCCTGGACGTTACTGTTTACTGGTTTGGGACCACACACTAAAAGCCAGCTTGTTTACGACATGTCGGGTGAAATGGCTTGCTGACAATGTTGTTGAACATGTAGCCATCCCATTGTTGTGAGTGCAGTGTTTAAAACAGCCAGTGTTGTGACACAGGTGTTCAACGGTCACATGACGAGCGCTGTATAGCGGGGACTGTTAGCATTCCTGTAAAATATCACCACTCAAGCGTTAAAAATTGAGGCTATATAATTCTGACTGTATATTTCATATGTTGCACTCCCTTACAATTAGAGCCGGGGAAAAGGACGTAACTTGTGACTATCGTTGCGTGGAGTTATTAAAGAAGATGTATAAGGACGATATTCATTGCCGCGTGACTCTGTGTGCAGCCATTCATCCCGATAAGGGGGCACGGGTGGCCCAGTCGTCTAAGGCGCCGCGATTCGCTGTGCAGAGTTGCGTCCCTTGGACACGCCAGAAACCTATCATTGTGGGTTCGAATCCCGGTTCACCCCGATTATGTTTCTAGGTTTGTCAGCACCATACCCGTGCTCGTGGGTTTCACCAGAGTGGTAAACGTCTGAGACCTGCATCACTTCGGGCTTTCCTCCAACGTTAAGCTGACACGCCGTGATATAACTGGAATACTGTTAAAAAGCGGCGTTAAACACAACTCACTCACTCACTCATCCCGATAAAGCGATACTTTCTTTTCAAATTGGTTTACGGCTACGCCAACGCAAACAATTGAAGAGTGGAAATCTAAAAAAACACTGTGTTTTACATGCTGACTGCAAACTTACATAAACTGCAGGGCTGTTGTATACCCTTGGAATTTGGATTTCAAATAATTACAAACGTTGCCACAACGTTTCTAGGCTGAAAACAGTCGCCGAAACATGACAAACTTTAAGGTTCAAACCAAAACTGTGATACCCGTATCAAATAACCATTTCTTGTTTGTGTCATCTTTGGCCACCATCAGCCACTATACATTATTTTGTTCAGCAGTTTATTAGCAGAAAAGGTGTTCACACAAAATATATTACCCGGTAACAACGACGAAACCGGCGCCATAAATAATGCAGGCATGGCATAGTCACATGACCTCTTTGAAGAACAGACGAGAGGTGTTACTTGTTTTATTTTTACACCCGAACCCCGTTATCTCGCAACTAGCGAGACGGTGTTGTAACTTCGAGATAACGATGCATGTACATCGAGACAAATCTAGTAACACAATTGTACATATGCATAGCAACACGATTGCACACACAAGAAATTAAGAAATCAACATTTGTATTTCGGCGGCAGTGATTTATTAATTTACGGTTGTGACAAATTATGTACAGTGCACATGTGCCTCATTAGGCATAGCAGCAATCACTACTTGGTTGTTTTATCTCGAAGTAGAGATAAGTGGGCACAATTTATGTATTTATATAGTGAGGCGGTTGGGACTGGAGAATAGGTCCGAGATATCGGTACATTCGAGATAACGGTGTTTGAGATAACCAGGATAGACTGTATTATATAATTTCCCACCTACCGAGAAGGGCGTCATGGTTGTTCTTGTTTATTCAAGGCGCCACAATTCGTCACTTTAAAACGTAATTTAAAAAGTTCTTTATCATAACACGTTGTCCCTGCTTTACACTGTTTTGTTAAAATGGATGTCACGCACGGGTGACTCTGCCCACAAAGCAAGATATTCAACGACTACGTTGTGACAACATGGCCAGCGGTAATGTGATATGTTTAAGTGTGAGCGGACTGACCTTGACTTAAATATATCCTTATCCTACACTGCGTTTGTTCATAGTGATCATCATAGTGGATCATTCCACTTTGCACAGAAGGAATAAGGTAGTGGTATGTTGGGACAATCAACCACGCCCTATGTTTTATTTGCCACATGACAAGTGGGCTGTATAACTAATGGGGAATACAACTGTTGTGTAAGCTCATACACGAATGTACAGGTATTTACATATAACTAACACATATAGATATCGGGACAGGGAAGCCGACCAGCGAGGAAGCCCCACAATCAAAACTGTGCAGAACTGTTCAGATTAAATATTAATGAATCATTATGTGTACAAGGAAATGCACGCCCGGCTGATACAGATCGGGATGTAGGTCAGAGGAAGACACGTCACGTGGTTCCTGCCCGGTTTGTCATGCGCTGAGCATCTGTTTCCGACTGTTATTTGCCGGTGTGTCACCATGACACAGGTTGTGATCAATACACGACATAAGCGTAAGCCCGGGGTATTCCAGTACACACTGTCAGTATTACGTCACTTCTATCTCATGCGTCTGTATTACACAGCCACTGGGCCATGTACTATAATATGGCCTGGGAAACAGAAGGTCGGTGGTTCGATCCCCTGTGGCGTTATATCAAAAGTTGTCAAATGATAAATGTTTTACCCTGCCAGACTTTTGTTTGTTTTGTTTGTTGTTTAACGCCACAGCGGTATGTACATAATCGAGTCTGGACCAAACAAACCAGTGATTGACATCAAGAACATCGCTCCACACAATTTGAAACAATGACATGCATCAACCAAGTCAGCGAGCCTGACCACCCTATCCAGTTAGTCACCTCTTACGACAAGCATAGTCGCCTTTAAAGTGAAGCATGGGTTGCTGACGAACTATCCTACCCCGGATCTTCAGGAGTCAAGGCGTTCGGTATTACGGGGATTACACTAGGACTGGTTGGCTCGGAGTCCGTATGCTGTGTCTGAGTTGGTATCCATGTTAGACTGGGGCGGTGGGATAGCAAAGTTGTTAAAGCGTCACGCCGAAGACCTGGGTTCAATTCCACACAGTCTGGTGTCCCGCCCTGCTGGAATATTGCTAAAAGCGGCGTAAAACCATACTCGCTCACTCACTCCATGGTAATCTGCGGCATGGTATCTCACTGGGTTAGCACTATAAAATTGATATTAGTGCGGAATCGAACAAGCAGTCCTCGCACACTCACACACGCATCCATGCTCGTCGCTATTTAAGTTCACTAATACTGAACGTGACGTAAGATGCACGTAAAAACACACACTGACAATCATAACACCACTCAAGCATGTTTCCAAATAATTACAGAGGCTCGCTAAATACATAGTGTTTATTCCTAATACAGGATATTTACCATCCCCAAACACACTCGCGTGATAACCTCTATTTCTTTTTATCTTATAGCAAATTCCACCCATTTTAGCTATAATAACGGTAAAGCTAATTTTCAGGCCATTAAATTTTGGTCTTTTCAGCCGCCCTCCTTCGTCGGACAGTTAATGGAAGACCTCCAGCATCTGTAAATGATAATGCCCTGAAAAATAGCGTTACCGTTATAATATTTTGTATTACCTTCTAGGGCAAACATATCGGGTTAAAAAAAATCATATGTGGTCATATCACGTCACGAGACAACAGTGTATTGTTTCGGTCATCCGGACGGCATTGTTGGCGACATTCGAATGTTATTTTGACGTGAGGTCGGAATGACGTCACACCAGAAACGACGTCATAGCTGATTTATTACACATAGGATTAGAAATAACCGAGTTCATAAAAATCCTATGCTCACTAATGCTAATATCACTTCACGCGCACCACTATATTGTTTTTATCATACGAACGTCGTTTGTGGCGTCATTCGAATCTTTTTGTGACGTAAGGAAGTTACCTGGAATTCAAGGCGCTGCAATTCGTTGTGCAAAATTATCTAAAATTTAGACGTGCCTGAAACCAGAGATCGTGCGTTCGAATCCTGGTTTGCACTGATTTTGTTTTCGGTTTGTCAGTACCATACCCGTGCTCGCGCGTTTCACAAAAGAGATAACGTCACTGTATCTCTTCGGGATTTAACTGTGATGTGACTGAAATACTGTTCGAAGCAAGTTCACTCACTCACTCTGCATCTGAGAGTTATTTCATTTGTATCGTGTCACGCTGAATATCCTGAGTTATGAAAATGTAAAGTGTGTTCACGGTGAAGGGTTTCTTTACCGTCACCTAGGATAAAAAAGTAATTTATTGTGTATCCTTGTTTAGGACTCTTATCTGTCCAGAATACATTCCAGATACTTGATCGCGTTTGCTTGTCAAGATTTCATTTCTATCTTATTTTCTAAGTTGTTCTTCCGATCGTCTTCAAGTTTCTCAGGGTGAGCGATTACTTTCTATGAAAGGTCCTTCGTGTCACCTTGAAATGTGGTGCTACTCTTGTTGTTTCACATATCTGTTTAGATAAGTTTCAGAGGTACCAACCCCGAAAAGATTGTAGTGTTGAACTTCTCAATATCAGGAGACCATGTGGGGGCTGCATATGTATTTCGAAGTGCACGCGTGCTAGCGTGCGTGCGTGTGGCTGATTTTACTAGTCTGGACGAATGCCGGTTTTATAGTGCTAGGCCACTGAGATAACATGCCACAGTTTAACATGGATACCCCACTCTGAGACATATACGGACTCCGAGCCGACCTGTCCCAACTACGCCAAGGTTGTGCCAAGCGTGGGGCAGGATATGTCCCCAGTTCGGTAAGCTATACCCCAGAGGTTAGTGTGGAGCAGGGTAGGTCCCCAGTTCGCTAAGCTCTACTACAGAGGTTAGAGAGGGGCAGGGTACGTCCACAGTTCGCTAAGCTATACCCCAGAGGTTAGAGCGGAGCAGGGTAGGTCCCTAGTTCGCTAAGCTTTACCCCAGAGGTTAGTGTGGGGCAGGGTAGGTCCCCAGTTCGCTAAGCTTTACCCCGGAGGTTAGCGTGGGCAGGGTAGGTCCCCAGTTCGCTAAGCTTTACCCCAGAGGTTAGAGCGGAGCAAGGTAGGTCCCTAGTTCGGTAAGCTATACCCCAGAGGTTAGAGCGGGCAGGATAGGTCCCCAGTTCGCTAAGCTTTACCCCGGAGGTTAGCGTGGGCAGGGTAGGTCCCCAGTTCGCTAAGCTTTACCCCAGAGGTTAGAGCAGAGCAAGGTAGGTCCCTAGTTCGGTAAGCTATACCCCAGAGGTTAGAGCGGGCAGGATAGGTCCCCAGTTCGCTAAGCTGTACCCCAGAGGTTAGTGTGGGGCAGGGTAGGTCCCCAGTTCGCTAAGCTTTACCCCAGACGTTAGAGCGGAGCAGGGAGGTCCCTAGTTCGGTAAGCTATACCCCAGAGGTTAGAGCGGGCAGGATATGTCCCCAGTTCGCTAAGCTATACCCCAGAGGTTAAAGCGGAGCAGGGTAGGTCCCCAGTTTGCTAAGCTTTACCCCAGAGGTTAGTGTGGGGCAGGGTAGGTCCCCAGTTCGCTAAGCTTTACCCCGGAGGTTAGCGTGGGGCAGGGTAGGTCCCCAGTTCGCTAAGCTTTACCCCAGAGGTTAGAGCGGGCAGGGTAGGTCCCCAGTTCGGTACGCTATACCCCAGAGGTTAAAGCGGAGCAGGGTAGGTCCCCAGTTCGCTTAGCTATACCCCAGAGGTTAGAGCGGAGCAGGGTAGGTCCACAGTTCGCTTAGCTATACCCCAGAGGTTAGAGCGGAGCAGGGTAGGTCCCCAGTTCGCTAAGCTATACCCCAGAGAATAGAGCGGAGCAGGGTAGGTCCCCAGTTCGCTAAGCTATACCCCAGAGGTTAGAGCGGAGCAGGGTAGGTCCCCAGTTCGCTAAGCTATACCCCGGAGGTTAGAGCGGGCTGGATAGGTCCCCAGTTCGCTAAGCTATACCCCAGAGGTTAGAGCGGGCAGGGTAGGTCCCCAGTTCGGTACGCTATACCCCAGAGGTTAAAGCGGAGCAGGGTAGGTCCCCAGTTCGCTAAGCTATACCCCAGAGGTTAGAGCGGAGCAGGGTAGGTCCCCAGTTTGCTAAGCTATACCCCAGAGGTTAGAGCGTAGGGGTAGGTCCCCAGTTCGCTAAGTTATACCCCAGAGGTTAGAGCGGAGCAGGGTAGGTCCCCAGTTCGCTTAGCTATACCCCAGAGGTTAGAGCGGAGCAGGGTAGGTCCCCAGTTCGCTAAGCTTTACCCACAGAGGTTAGTGTGGGGCAGGGTAGGTCCCCAGTTCGCTAAGCTTTACCCACAGAGGTTAGTGTGGGGCAGGGTAGGTCCCCAGTTCGCCAAGCTATATCCCAGAGGTTAGTGTGGGGCAGGGTAGGTCCCCAGTGTGCCAAGCTATATCCCAGAGGTTAGTGTGGGGCAGGGTAGGTCCCCAGTTCGCTAAGCTTTACCCCAGAGGTTAGTGAGGGGTAGGGTAGGTCCCCAGTTCGCTAAGCTTTACCCCAGAGGACATCTGCCAAGAGATAATATAATAATCTTTCATTTTTGTACAAAACAAAAGGTAATGATAGTTTGATCGTCCGTATAGTCATTTTTTTAAGAAAAAACACTGAAGAACTGAAAAAATGTGTGTGTCCATCTTGTACACTGCTGACGAGATCGAGAAGGACACGCGGTACAGGCCATTTTACGTGCGCATCCTAGTATCAGTGAGTGAGTGAGTGAGTATGGTTTTACGCCACTTTTAGCAATATTCCAGCAACATCACGACGGAGGACACCAGAAATGGGCTTCACACATTGTACCCATGTCGGGAATCGAACCCGGGAAGCGAACGCTTTAACCACTAGGCTACCCGACCACCCCAATAGTATCAGTACGTCTGTTAACTTTAGACGAGCTGAATTACGGATTTTTTCCTTTTTTAAATGAGTAACATTGATCCAAATTTAAACCCTGCGCTTGAAAAGGAAAAAGAAACAAAACTCATACCAAGAATGAATATCCAAAGTTTAACGGAAAATAATTACAAATGGAATGATAGAACAACACAAACAAAATATAAATTAAATTAGATTTAAAAGTTATGATTCAAGAACACATTGAAAATTGAAATGATAGCTGTCAAAGAAAGTAAAAACAAACCAATAAGCAGTTATGCACAGATGAATATACCCGTGAAGATCCGGGGTAGAATAGGTCTACCCACGCTTGACGTAAAAGGCGACTACTGTTGTCGTAAGAGGCGACTATGATAGGGTGGCCAGGCTCGCTGACTTTGGTGATGCATGTCATCGTATCCCAGTTGCATGGACAGATGCTCATGATGCCAATCATTGGATTGTCTGGTCCAGACTCGATTATGTACAGACCACCGTTATATAGCTGGAATATTGCTGAGTGTGGCGTTATGAGTGGCGTCATAGGAGGTTTGAAAAGACCATCTTTAAGTTTAGATTATTGTAGTGCTTGTAAAAATATCCTTCATGGCATTATCATTTGCACAAGCCAGAGGTTTGCCATTAACTTCATCTTTGTGTAACTTAATATTGCACGGGTGGCCCAGTCGTATTTTGGCGCCGCAATTCGCTATGCAGAGTTGCGTCCCTTGGGCACTTTGGCTCGATGACTTGGTTCATAACATGTGGACGTGCTCCAGCGGTGGGAATCGTTGATCATCATATCAGTCACTGGATTGTATGGTCGTAAAGTTGATTAATGACAGGCCACCATCATATAGCTGGTACTTTGCTTAAAGCGACGTTAAACAATCAAAACAATTTATAATTAAGTAACATTCTGTGATTTAAGAAAATATTTTTTTGAATATTTTATGTCAGTTTCAGTGAATATTGAAAGCTTTGGGGGTGGGGTCGGGGCATCTTCCCGAGGCAAGAGAGTTAACTGACTATAAAAGTTCAGTTTCCACACTTGACGAACTAGGCTGATATTATGGAGTTACATTTTGGTTGGACTAACGAGTCTATGCATAGTACCAATCAAAAGCGTGCAACGAAATCGAAATCCGGTTCGTAAACTGTCGTGCAGATTTCGGTCGATTGCAGGATTTGCAAAGCATGTGCACCGAAAACTCGTTGTCAACAGATATTTTCCAAACCTTTTCATGTTTTTAATCAATGTGCTCTCGTGATTTGATGCTCTTCGCAATGTAAGACCCGTTTATTTATCCCAATATAGATCTTGATTATCGATCAGATCGTCTTGACTAGGCACCGCCATTTCGTTTGAAACAGTGAGTGAGTGAGTGATGGAATCGGATTGGTCCATAGGAAAGGCTCAGAAGGGACATAACTCATAATAACCACTGGTGGCGCTACGATCAAGCCTAATATTCCAGCCTAATTTAGTTCGGCAAGGGTGGAAACTGGACTTTAAAAGTCAGTTAAGAAGATGGGGTCGGGGTGGTGGTGAAGATTGCGGTGCAGGATAGGTCCACCGTCCACCATGCTTGACGGTGGAGTCGACTAGTGGGGATCAAATCGTCACAATGGGTGACCAATCAAGATGATTGTGTTCGACCGTTTGTTTGTTTGTTCACGCCGCACTCAGCAATATTCCAGCTATATGGGGGGCGGTCGGGTAGCCTAGTGGTTAAAGCGTTCGCTCGTCACGCCGAAGACCCGGGTTCGATTCCCGACATGGGTACAATGTGTGAAGCCCATTTCTGGTGTCCCCCGCCGTGATATTGCTGGAATATTGCTAAAAGCGGCGTAAAACCATACTCACTCACTCACTCACTCCAGCTATATGGCGGCGGTCTGTAAATAATAGAATGTGGACCACACAATACAGTGATTGACATCGTGAGCACCGATCTACGCAATTGGGAAGCGATGGTACGCATCAGCTAAGTAAGCGAGCCTGACCACCCGATCACGTTAGTCGCCTCGTATGGCAAGCGTGGGTTGTTGTTCGAGAGGCTACATGAAGTCAGACGGCCGATGAGCGTTTTAGAAAGTGAATGGATAGACGGTTCTGCTCTGTATGCAATGATCGAAAACGAACTGACTCGCCAGTTCCGAAGGTAAATAGTTAAGGCTGCGCCCATTTATCGTTATGGATATCGATCTTTATAAACCATGTCGTTTCTGAGCGCCATTCATCTACTAATTATAAACTGGAGTTCGAAAGATTATTTCTAATGTTTTGGTTTTCCTGTGTTAAAATGAACATTTCCGAATCAAGGTGGCAAATAAATGAAGCCGAATTGTTTTGAGAGCTGACATGTTGAACCAAAGCGCCCTTTAATGATTTAATGAGAGTGTACGTTATGTTGAATTACTGCAGGTTTCTCCTTATCTCTTATCTAGTCTTAAAGGTGTCCCGAGTAACGAGATCAAGGTTAACCAAGTTGACATACTGGTTAAAACACCCACACAAATATATTCTTTTTCAATGTTTTTATTTTTTGTTTTCTTCCTAATAAAAATTACAGTATAAACTATATACCATATGAATAAAAAAAATGCCTCGGTTTTAGTTAATTTCAGTGTACTAACTGAATTAGATATGGTTTAGATTTTCCATATGCAATTTAAATTTAATTCAAATTTTTCTATCGAAATATATAATAATATAATATAAAATGTACTACTTTCTGTAAACCAGGCATCTTTAACGGGTCATCTTTGATTAATAACAGTACTGGGACCAGGGCCCCATTCCACAAAGCGATCTTAGCGCTACGACTATCGTAAACTTACGTTAAGGTATATGAGTTACGAACTGACACCAGTTACACAAAATGATTTTTGCTCTACCACTGTCATAACTTCAACACCAATACTTAATTCCAATCGCTAAGACCGTTTTCTGGAACCGGTCCTTGAAAAGTTGTTGATGTTGACTGTTGTCATCAACGTCACAACAAACACATGCTCATAAATGCACAGAATCATACACAAGAAAGTTCACCCTGAATTTGCGAACTTGCCGTGTACAATTTCGTATGTGTCCGAGGGGTCAATATTCCCCAGGGAACTAATAAATGCCTTTGACCATACTCCTAGATTTAAATTACCAGAAAAGCCTGGTAGAGCATCTTTCTGCATTAATCGACCGAATTCCTCCATCGGATCGAGACAGCACCCTCTTTGAAAGCCTCGTTTACGGCTCTTCTAATCATAACACTATATCGCATGGAACTGTGTCAGTGAAAAGCGTACGTAACATCTCAAAATCTACAATCCACACACGTCAAGAGTTCACATGTGAGTCGTTCCATTCAAACCTTTCTTTTGAAGAGCGGTCACAGCATCCCATACGTCAAAGAAAACATGTTCCTTTGGGAAGGTGTCAAAGAAGCCAGCTCTGTGGAGAGTTCTCCACATATACTGCCCTACACAGGCTAGGTACACCTTGGTATCTACCTTTCCATATTTGGACACCACTACCTTGAGGACATTGACCCCGCCAATGTCAATGAAGGACATGGCGGAGCAGTCAATGATGACGCTGTGGACGAGGGAGTCATCCGACATGACAGCCACGCCATCGTCATGGTCGACTTCTTTGCCATTATTTCCATCACTGGTTTCACCTTCCCCAGCTTCTTTTGCAATGATGTCTCTCTTGATGTTTTCCCGTGTAGCAGGGTTGAACACCTTCAGGAATATCTCTTTCTTGAATTTCTCCGCGTTGGCGAAATACAAAATGGAATTAAAGAAGAACACGGAGATGCCAGGAATCGTTCTTGTCCCGTCCCGGGTTCCTTCTGTCAGCATCACGTCCTCTTTTGTTGAGACCCCCGTGATAGACCCCGTGGTGAGCTGCGTGTGAGCGATTACGGTGAAGATGGATATACCTATGCCAACGATGATTCCGAAGTCCAGATCTACCAGCACCCCGACGAGGAAGGTAAAGATCCAGATGGTGAAGTCGGCCTTGCTTGCCCGCCACAATCCTGGAAGCTGCCGTATCTGCAGGAGGAGATTTTTCATTGCAACGACAATCATAGCAGCTAGCACAGCGATTGGTAGGGAGACAAACAACTGACCAGCAGCCAGTATGACGATGAGGATGAAGATGGCTGACGGGATACCGTTTAGGGTTGTCCTGGATCCTAAGGAGCTGAGGATCATTGTTCTGGGAGGGGCAGTGCAGGAGGGGAAACAGTGGAAGAAAGAGGAGATGAAGTTACTCATGCCGTAGGCTATCAGTTCTTGGTTGTAGTCAAGCTCGTAGTCGTGTTGTCGTGCCATTAGCTTTGCCATTGATATCGTCATGGCAAATATTATGATTGAAATGACGAACCCCTCAGTTGCTATCCTTGGAATGCTTCCGAAATGCGGCAGCGAGGGCACAGGTAGCCCATTAGGTACGTCACCCACAATTGCTATGTTGAAGTGTCGCTTCAGTTCAGCGAAATGGGATATGAATGTCCCCAGGACAACCACAATTAGATCGATTGGAATGGGAATCTTCATTCTACTCGCGAATCGTTCATTGATGCCTATTTTGACTGCCAGAAGAATTGCAACACAGATGAGGGCTATAAGGATGTCAGCTGCGTTGGTGTTTGCGATGTTGGTGAAGATGCCAACATACGTAAGGATGATCTTTCCTGCTCCAGAGTACGCCTTTACCTTGATATTGAGCATCTTGCTGATTTGACTTGTGGCGATGTGAACCGCGGATGCAGTGGTGAATCCACCAACAAACGACACAGATAGATACATGGTAAGAAAGCCAAGCCGCAAAGCTCCCATCAATAACAGTACCAGTCCGCTGAAGAAGGCCACCGCCATTGCCACGCCCACTTTATGGTTCAGAACCTCTTCATCAGTAATGGTCACATTATCAAACGATGCCGTAAACAGGCCCCCCTCCCTTTCAACGATATTAGCCGTCATGAGAGCAATTACTGCATTTGTTCCCATGCTCACATGCTGAGAAGTTCCAAAGAGCGTATATAGGACGATTGGGAAGAAGGTAGCATAAAGGCCGTTGACGGGGGCCAAGGAGGCAAGTAGTCCAAACCCCAGCCCTTGTGGTAGATGTAGGAAGGCAGCAGAGAGACCTGACAAGAAGTCGCCGAGGATGTACTGACGTAGTTGATAACTCCTGACGACGTTGACGATGGGGAAGATGCTCAGGAGGCCGGCGATGACTGTTTCTGTGGAGCATCTGCACGCCGACTTGAAGTAGCCACTAAGGCTCCAGGGAGGAGTCTCGTCTTTGTAGGCTTCATCAATCTCCATCCTTGTGTAAACACGGCGCTTGAGGGCGAGGGTGGTGACGACGTCGTCCTGTGGAGCGTGAGGAGCGGGTGTGGCAGCCATGTAGGACGTCGGCGGAGACAGGCTGTCGTCGGACTGGACGAAAAGAAGAAAATATTTATTAAATTAATTGTTTGTTTGTTTATTAGTTGTTTAACGCCGCACTCAGCAATATTCCAGCTAAATGACGGCGGTCTGTAAAAAATCGAGTCTGGACCAGACATCCAGTGATTGACATCATGAGCTCCTATCCACGTTATTGGGAAACGATGACATGCATCAACCAAGTCAGCGAGCCTGATCACCCGACCCCGTTACTCGCTTCTTAGGGCAGTCGGGTAGCCTAGTGGTTAAAGCGTTCGCTCGTCACGCCGAAGACCCGGGTTCGATTCCCGATACGGGTACAATGTGTGAAGCCCATTTCTGGTGTCCCCCGCTGTGATATTGCTGGAATATTGCTAAAAGCGGCGTAAAACCATACTCACTCACTCTCTATTCGCTTCTTAGGGCGAGCATCGTCGCCTTTTATGGCATGCATGGGTTGCTGAAGACCTATTTTAACCCGGATCTTCACGGGTGAATAGGCTGTTGTCCTAGACTCGGTCTTCGGACTAATGGCTAACGGGCTGTTCTACTAAACACGAGTTTTTGACTAGTAGCTAACAAGCTGTGGTACTAGACTCTAGTGGCTAACAGGTTGTTGTACTAGACTCGAGGTTTGGACTGGTAACTTACAGGCTGTTCTAGTAGACTCGGGCTAACAAGCTGTTGTACAAGACTCGTGCTTCTGTCTTGTGGCTAACAGGCTATTGGTCTAGACTCGGGCTTCGGACAATTAGCTAACGGGATGTTGTACTAGACTCCGGCTTCGCACTAATGGCTAACGGGATGTTGTACTAGACCCGGGCTTCGGACTAATGGCTAACATCGAAACATTGCATTTAATATTGTCTCACTTAACTCGCATACATTCCTTTGAATTAAATGTGTGCCTCTTATTTCTCGCTTTCTTCTTTATATTAGATGGAGGTAATTATAAGGACCAACACGCGAATTTAACCGTTTCCCTCGAGATTAACGAGTTTCACTCTGAACAGTATTTCATTAGATTAATCTCATAAACCAGGATGTTGTTAGAAAGATATTTCTTACACAACTGTGGATGAGAAGCTCATTTGAGATCGAATTCCAGGTCCTTGATTGTCAACTTCCTTCTTGTTTTGTGTAATCTTCCCGAGGCAAGGGCATTAACTACAAAAAACCATTTCACAACCTTGCCAAACAAGGCTGGAATTTCCAGGCTCGATCGTAGCACCACCAGTGGCTATTACGAGTTATGTCACTTCTATGTCCCTCCTTCTTACCAATCAGATTCCATCACTCATATCACTTGCATTTGCTTCAAACAACATGGCGGCCCCCGATCTGATCGATAATCAAGATTTATTTTGTAATAAAACTGGCCTTACACCGCGAAGTGCATCAAATCACTTGAGCACCTTGATTTAAAATATGAAAAGATTTGCAAAATATGCTAGTATGTCGACGCCCAATTTGGAATCCATGTAGTTCTTTACGCAATTTTGATTGGACTATGCATCGACTCGGTAGTCCAGCCAAAATGTAACTCCGGAATACCAACCTATTTCGGCGAGAGTGAGTACTTTGGCCCGTTCCACAAAGCGATCTTAGCGTTACGACTACCGTAAGCCTATGTTAAAGCATGGGAGCTACGATCATCTTAGCGCTAAGAACGCATTGTGGAACGGGGCCCTGGACTTTTAAAGTCAGTTAAAGCCCATGCCTCGGGAAGGTGGTTCTATGCATGACTAGTTACTGTCTGGGTGTTTTCATGCCGCCGTTATTATGTTTTTGGCAGGGTGCTCTCAGATGTATGAGGCTGTTTCTTAGTTTTTGATTACGTTCTTCTCATTGTTTTCTTGGCCTACCTTTAGAATACAGTACCACAAACCTTTCACACACATGACAATACCCTATGACGTAATTCGTAGTATTTTGTTGCCAGTCACACCGGCGAAACAATGCTCTGTGACGTCAGGGGTCATCAAGTGTATATACGCTCCTCCCAGTGATCTATCATCTCTACACGCAATGTCATTAAATACGCCAAGCGATGTTGAGAGTTTTGAATATTTGCTTGCTTAAATATAGCCTGTGGATGCGCATTTTATAGCAAGCGCTTGTTTATGAAAGCCCTTTTATTTTCAATGTATGTTTTATTTCGGGTTTCTTTTCGTAATTCAAGTGGCTAAGACGATTATAAATGGGAACTAATATACATCTATTATTTTTTTGCTTCATCAATTTTCATTATTATGCACAAGAATGCAGTTTATTAGGTAGATTATATTGTCGCTGTACACATCCAAATGTCGCCGGTTTTAGAGTAGGTTACCCTGAATTCTATCCCTCGCCCTTGGATACCCTTTACGATCATTAGGGTTAGGTACCCGTTTAGTGGCTGTTATAGATTCTATAGTAACTCCTAATATTCTTCACACAAAAAGGTCGAGTAAAAAGTTTGAAATGGTTTAGTGTCGAATATTTTGGCTCCTGGAAACTGTCCTGGAACATTCACACAAGCCACTTTCACCAGCTAGATTTAGGCCTATTCAGTACTGATTCCAAAGCGAACTCACCGTTGTGTCGTCACAAGCCATACTCATGCCCCCCTCGTTCCTTACTATTATCCATATCATCCTTACAGTGTTCCCTGCCACACTTTTCTGTCACAAAAATCATCCGACGAATTATTAAATACCATGTCATTCATGCGTATCCGCGACTTCGGCGTCTGACGTCTCATTAACTTTCTGTCATCCCCTCATTAATAATGAATTAATTGTTGCGGATTCCTTATGCAGTGCAGACATATGACCGTCTATTGTTACAATCTATCTGTTTTCATTGGTAGGCCTGATTATTAATGTCAAATTGTACCATTAAATTTGAAAAATTCTCGATTCTGGTCAACCAGAGGTTTCAAATGACAATAACCGCCTCTGATTGAAAGAGCTATAGTTGTAGATCCCATTACTGCGGAAGCTAATATTCATCCAAACGTTCTCTCTGAAATAATGATATGTACAATTACATATAACATGCCGAGTTGCGGTTGCTACAATATTCAAAGTATTTTATACATTTTATGCAGAAACCACGATTGAAATCGGAAAAGAGAATGTATTTCAAGCAGAGAACTTGACATGGGTCGATTTTCTGTATTCAACCGAGCACACCCGTGGGAACTCCGGGAAAGAGTGAGTGAGTTGGGTTTAACGCCGCTTTTAACAGAATTCCAGTTATATCATGGCGTGTCAGCTTAATGTGGGAGGAAAGCCCGAAGTGATGCAGGTCTCAGACGTTTACCACTCCGGTGAAACCCACGAGCACGGGTGCTGACAAACCTAGAAACATAATCGGGGCGAACCGGGATTCGAACCATACAATCATAGGTTTCTGGCGTGCCCAAGGGACGCAACTCTGCACAGCGAATCGCGGCGCCTTAGACGACTGGGCCATCCGTGACCCCGTGCCGTTCACTCACAGTAGTGGCGGGATGTAAGTTGCGTTGTAATAGTGACGGTATAGAACTAAATTTGCTTGCTTTATTGTCTAACGGGTGCGCACGTCATGTTAGCAGACAAGGTAGCTATGCCACACACCTCCAGCGCCTGTCATGCGGGTAAAGTATGATGACAGTATAATTTTAAAAAATAAAAACACAAAACAGTGGGATCAACCGGTGTAACTTCACTCAACCCCTAGGACCTTTCGTCCTCCGTACAGAAGTACATTCGACCTACGCCGTTTCTAATTGGCAAGTTTCTCATCCCCAAAACAAGCTCAAGATTTCCTCACGTGTATGTATTGATGAAGCTGGAATATTTCTAAAAGCGGCGTAAAGATACATTCACTTACTTACAAAAATAAAACATGCTTACTACGCATTTCCAATAACAAATTGTAACAAAGCCAAAGAAAGACTTCAAAAATATTTTCTCCTTTTCATTCGATCCACGTGGCCGAGTATAAATCGCCATGCGGTGTACGTGTTCAAATACCAATTTAAAGATTTTTTTAAGAGACCTGACTGAAAGAACCGCATGTTTCTACTAGTCTGGAGGTAGTGAGTGAGTGAGTTGTGTTTTTTAACTCCAGCCAATTCACGACATTGGACACCAGAAATGGGCTATGTAAACCTTACTCGTTCTTCACCAGAAGACAATCGAGAGGATACTGAATGGATTCTTTATTTAAAACCAATTATCGATTGCGTTCGAGGTAGAAATACAAGTTTTAACTATGCAACAATATTAATGCCAAAAGAAATAAAATATTACTGTTGTTTGGTGAAATCGCAAGGTTCTAAAGTAGTTCTATGAAACCAAAATATGACGATTGAGTATTGGATTGTTATATTATCCGGAATAATACGCACTCGGCTTAAATAGTGAGCTTCAACAAAATACATTAAGTATTTAGCATTGTCATACAGCGTCCAGTGTATTGTTAATGAGGGTTAACAACTTTGATTTTGATACAAATTGTTGCTATTGTTTTTATTTTCTTACATATAAAACCACAAATGTGGTTCATGGAACTTACGAAGACATATACATACATGCATGTATTATTATTATGGCTCCAAAATGTCTGGAAGCCCTATTGTAATCATCGGATTTCTTATTGTTATTATTTTTATAAATTCCGCCGATGTTTTACGAGAGATAGCTTAATAACTAGCGGCCCGAGGCCCAAAGACCAGGGACAGATAATTCGAATTTAATTCAATTTAAAGGTTTAATTCTATTATCAATTCATATTTTATGTTCTTTGACTTTGATAATTGGTCACGTGGTTTGGGAGCCATATTGGATTCAAGATTTCCAGAGTGCATTTTCCTTTGTTTTGAGTTCATATCTTCAACTGTCTTTCTCTGAACCTACCAATTGAAATACGTTCACAATCTCTAGTGTTACATCAAAGCGAGTTAACCGTTTTACCGATATTTCCTTTGCTTGCGACCATAATGTGATTCTACTTATGATCGATTTTATTCTCATAATATTTACTTGATATAAGGTTGTACATATGAAACATTGAAAGTTGTCATTATGTTGTCTACTTCGTATTGTTTGGCGGCCAGAATTGATTTTTAAATTTAAATCGATTACATAAAACGCGCATGCATAATGCCACGTGAGGATATTGAAAGAAGCTCTATTATAATAATATGAGAATAACCCTTCACTGCCTTAACTTCGACGCCTGAGTCATGCGCAAACTTGTCTTGAAAGTATTCTGTACATGGTATATTTGATATGGTTATTAAATAACCTTGACATAATTTATTTCATATATAAAGGAACGAGTGCTGTCCTTCCGTCAAGTTTGCCTCCCGGATCATAACTCAAAGACCGTTCACTAATTCTTGAACAAACTTTGACCAGATATCCGTCTCACCATGAACTGGTGTATTTTTAAATCTTTCTTATTTCCGTTTTCCAAGAGAACACATTGGGCTTAGGTTCAAAGGAGCATAACGCAAAGACCGGTCAATATTTCTAAACATAACTTTGAACATATATGAGTCAGTATAATCTTATTCAAATCAGGTGTTAACCCTCTGGATGCCGAGGTTTTTTTCTGACGCACATTTTCATAAGATCGGAAAAGTGAAGGTTGTGCGAGAATTGCGCTCGATCAACCTCTGGCTATAAAATTATGCAGAGGTGGAGAATATTAAATTTCCTATTTGATGGTGTAAAGTTAACTGCAAATATTGAACCGGTTTTAAAAAAAAACACTTCTAAGTGTTGCCCTAGAATTTTTTCTACCTTGAAAAACAGTAAATTTCTCCGCTTTTTATCGTACACCGATAAAAGTACTGTGCGACGATTTTTTTTATTTACAAGCTTTACGGAATCTGTGAGCGAACAAAATACTGCCTAATATCTAAACGACATAACTATATACCAAATGCAGTTATATGCGTATGTATAACGACAAACATGCAATGCCAAAAATAGCTTGCCGTAAATGACGAAAACTGATTTTTCTCTATGACGTCAAAAGACGACAGAGAGGTTACACACGCACAAAGAAAAGGGGGCATAACTCCGCTAAGCTTAGCACTAGTTTATTGTAACTCCGGTCACTTGGTGAGAATTAGCTGTGGGTAAGGATAATATATTTTCGTGGAGTTTTGTTCACGAGGAACCAAACTATTCCAACACAAATATAGATAAAGAAACTGTATACGTTTAGTTGTAAAAAACAACATAAGAAATGATGAAATCGTGCTTCATAAAAAAGCGGTAAAAGAGAAATGGATGGCCTTATCTAACCGATAACTTAGTCCTTAGATTCCAACATTCTCCTGAATGTGTAAGTGTAATTTGACTAATGTTGCACCATTATTAATGGAGCACTAGCCTTATCATCAAATGTAATGAAATACCCTAAAAAAATAACACCGTTCTATTTGACGTCATGGCTGTTTTAATGTCTTTGATAACGTCGGAGAAAGATGACTCTGGTATTTTGATTAATATATATCTCCCCTAATTTTCGTTCATGATATGGAAAATCTCGATGTGTAAAACGGAATGTGGCGCTTTTTCGACACAACATAAAATGACCGCTTTTACCAATTAAATAATGTTTGGAATATGTAAACAATTAGCTAGTTTATCGTGTGTCTTAATTTGACAAGACACGCACCTGTTTGGCATCAATTTACGTAATGAAATACACAAAATAATATTTCAAAACAACCAAATTATATTCAATATTGGACAGATATTGTTATTATTTTTCTTCATCTTGTCTCAGAATTACACACTAAAAGATGCGAAGAAAGCTCTATTGGTATAGAATTATTAGGATAATCGTATCCGGTTGAACCAACAGCTAGGGTACTTGGCATGAGTTTAATTTTATTCATCTTACAATTCCTGGAGAAATAAAGTGAACAGTTTAATATCTTGTGATCACAATATTGAAAAAAGAATGAACCCATTGATTATATAATGCAAAACAAGAGGAATAATTGTTTGTGGCTAACACGCACCTGGCGAATCGTTAGCTATCACGGCTCTGTGTATCAAACGACAATTTTATTTTTTTTTAAATTCCAAGACCAAGACAATTTCAGAAATGTGTGCATATCTTTTTACGAAAAATATTATCCATTTTGTCAAAGTAACATAGAACTATTCATTTTTAGTTATAAAATAAAATGAAACAGCTATTCAAAGACATTGGTTATATGAACTTATGATATTGACTATTACACATCCCAAGAAATACGTACATGCTGCAGTTACCTTTACGCTTCATCTTGTAACACTTGTCCAAAGGAAAGAAATATCGTATTTGACACTAAAAACCTATCAATTGTTATGTAAACAATGTTCAAACAAACAGGAGATTATCAAAGATTCGTTCATACATGTTGCGGCTTATATTTGCGTATGATATCATTTTGAACATTGACAAATAAATTGATTGTGTGAAAAAATGTATAAAACATATGCAAAATCTACATCATAACTGAAACTGTAAACAGCATGATACAATGATCGTGTGCACTCTCATTCAAGGACCTTCACCTCAAAGAAATTACCAAATATGTACAACAATGTTGACGTATGACATCACTACCTGTGACCGACTTTTACAAAATGGCGTGTTCACTGTCAACAGTACGCGGGATTTTACGAGAGGACTTTCGTTGATTCAGGGATCGCATATACATAAATGTGCCATAAATGTGACATGTAAGTAGTCAGAAACATTCTGACAATCTATGTACTGTTATTTGTTCTTATAATCTTCATCGAAAAGAACCGAAATAGGCAGAAATTCCGATAAATACCGTTGTCGTTGTGCGTGATTTTGCGTCAGTCATGGCGTCACACAGAACGGTAACTTTGACAATTTCTGTTGAAAATATCAAATCATTTCAATGTATCTATTTTAAATACCCTAATTTTTCATACTATTCTCTTCCCTTGCATATTCTGAAAATGTTGAGCCAATGTCTTGAAAGATTAGACGAATGGATAGCTCTAAATTGGAGAAAATGCTACACTGTGTAAAATCTGTATTTTGCTTTGTTTACATTTCAAACAAGTGCAGTTTTTCGAGCACAGCGTTCGTTTTCACACCTGACATATTTTGCTTGATTTCATCCAGCCACTTTGTATTGGTGACAAAGACCATTGGTCATTTGATTCTAAAATGTATGAGGAATTCAAGGATGTGTGTATGGCAGCTAAGTTTGAAATATACGCGATGTTACAGGCGCCTCATAACCGGTGTACCTCAAACGTGATTTTGTAAACACTAGCCAATATGGCGGAAAGTTCACTTCGGAGTTCGTGTTTGCGTATTTTCCAAAACATTCGAAACGATTCTCGTGTTATCGGAGACGTTTTGGAATGATCATTGGTGATTTAATTAAATACATATACCCGTGATCACTAATATACTATTTTTGAAATTCATTTCTCCGAGTAAATGTCCTAAATTTTGATATCAAAACATGCTGTAAATAACCCCGTGAGTGGTGATTTAGTAATGTGTAAAAATTGGCGACATTTACGATGTGCCTAATTTTCAGAGGTCATTTTCAATAATTTTGCTTGGACTAAAATGGCAGTGGATGATATCACAGAACAGGGAATTTCCCACCTTATTCAAAACTGTGACGTGTATTTGTGTGGGTGATGTATTTTGAATTTTATTCGACTTCAAAGCGAGGGTTGTAGAGGAAGGACATATATGTCCCTCTGGCATCCAGGGGGTTAAATCTAATATCTAAGAACATCCCATTACACAAATTATACAAGGTAACAATTCGGACATGCAACTGATTTAAATTAGGGAGAAAGGCCCCTGCAGAGGTGCACACCACGTCATTGATAGAAACTGATCCCTCTTGGCTAGTATCGTGTCATAGCCGCGGTGATGTATTACGACAAAGAAGGCAGCACACAAGTTGAAGGATCTCTCTCTCTTTCTCTCTCTCTCTCTCTCTCTCTCTCTCTCTCTCTCTCTCTCTCTCTCGCTCTCTCTCTCTGCAAGTGAAAACCATCACCACTCTCTCTTCCGCTTTAATCCTATTCATAAGTCTGGCAAATAATAAGTCAAATGAGTCCATACCAATTACTTACATTAAAGATGTCACCTTGTTCGGGTCATGTTTCTCGGGCGTAAAACATCTAAATCACACCACGATTTCCTCCATTTTAACATGCAATGACGTCATTATTGTGACGTCACAATGTTTAGAAGAACATGACGTCACAACGTCGCTTAGCAAATTCCAATTGTTCATTTACGGTACTAAGCTGGTTCCCGGCTCCCTATGCGCGTCGTCAACTTGCGCCAAGCTTTATTGTGATATTAGAGACGGGGCCCAGCTTATTACGGTACCGCCTCGGGCAACCTTGGAATGTGGACTGGGTTTCTGTCTACCAATGGCACTAAGCGTCGCGTATCAACAGTGGGACCAGTTTATATATATATATATATGCAATATCGTGAATGGACTTCGTAAGATGTGACGAATCGTCACATGGCGCTGGCCTGCGGCAGAACCTGGGTAGGAGAGTGCGGCCCGGGGCGCTATGACCCAATCTGCGGTCTCGGTAAAAGTGGCCGGCAATTTGCTATTTTCGGATTTTCGGGGAGGGGTATTTTTGTTCTTGTTCGAGACATAATTATTTGTTCTATCCGGATACAATTATATATTTCTTGTATTGCTTTATTTTTGCATATATTGGGACAAAAAATTGGTGGTTGAAATCAATAGGTGTATTTACTAGAACCTATGTTGTTGTTTTTAAATGCCGCGGAGATTGTATGATATTCGTGACCTAAACACCATCGGAAACACAACACACGATGACTGGATTAAAATAGCTTATTAAGCCTGGAAGCCAAGTTATTTCTCTGATGTACATATTTATAAGTGTTGAAAATGTAACGTTGTGCGAGAATTGCGGTCGCGCGGCACTGAGTCTACCTGTGACTATAAACTACTCAGAGATGTTAAATATGAAATTTTCTATCTGATGGTGTAAAATATTAAACTGGTTTGAAAAACAGACACTGCTAAGTGCTGTCCGAGATTTTGTTAAATGTCAAAAAACACATCAAGTTTCGCCAAATTTGTGCGACATTATTATATTTAACAGCTTTACGGTAATTGAGCGAACAAAATACGGCCTAATATATAAACAACATAAATATATATCAAATGGATATTTATGCTTATGTATAACGTTATACATTCGATACGAAAACTAACTTGCCATAAATGAAGGAAATAGATTTTCCTGTATGACGTCAAAAGACGTCGTTGAGGTATTCACGCGTTCAGACAAGCTCCTCACAGCGATATCCCGTTCGCTGAGCTCTCTGCACTATCGTTGCCACCAGTCAAAGCTCCCCACTGTGATTGGTGACCACATCAATGCTTGGAGTTGAACTCGCAACCGACAGACCGTTATGTTGACAAAGAAGCGACGACTGCCGTGACGCCGAATACACTTACGCTAACTAAATTATTTTCTGTGTTTGTCAATTTGAATTTCTATTTCATTCCAACTATCATGTAATTGGTATAGTAAGAATGTAAGGAGGGACTATGGTGTTTTCCGTTCGTCTGCAATCTCGAACCAATTTGATCAAACAAACAAGAAGTTAAATTCATCTGGGAAATATGGTCAGTCGTAAACCAATATTCACAATGATCACATTACCAAAGACATAAACACATCTATAAACATTGCTACATTTTGGGTTAGTGGGCAAATTTCAAGATTCTCGTAATGGCCGCGCCCACACTGGTGGTAGCGATGTTTACCCACTCTCCTACCCAGAGTTCCATGCGGCCGGCAGCCAGCCAGCCTAGTACCTCTGCCACAGGCCAGCGCCATGTGACGATTCGTCACATCTTTCACAGCCATTCAAGATATTGAATATGCTTTTCATCCGTTTCACGTTTGACAAGTCTACACATTTTCATAAACAAATGTCAAAGAATGGTTACGGTTCATTAAGAACGTATTCTAATACGTGAAAATCTACTTGTTTTTGCGTAGTTATCCTTTGTTTACATTGGTTGTACGGCTCCACGTGCTGTTATCGAAGCCCAACGGAGAGCTAGCGATACGGTCACTTTGATGTATATATTGTCATATATATTCTATACTGATTTCTGAAAAAGCGCGTTTGTTTACAAACAAGAGAAATGTCCAGTCACGTGATATGCAAATTAGCCTGTGGCAGTGGCGTGGATGTTACAGAGAGTGTAACGAAGGTGTCACGCGCTGGGAGGGAGCTCTGTTCAGATGGAAGAAGGGCATAACTCCGCTGATGCCAGCAACCTTCTGATGTTCGTATTCGTCAACACATATCGTGTCAGCTAATTTGTCCTTTCCCGTTCATGTCTACTTTCGTCCCTAGTCTATGTTAACTGATGCTACAGCCAGTCAACTAAAACATACTGATGACACAGGCTATTTGATAGCGGTGTTGCTGACACTGTAAATGTTTTCGTAACCTAAACAGTATTTGTATTTGTCTCCTGACACACAACTTGACGTTTGGCATACTTGCCAGGCACAGCGACATGTGTTGCATCGGTGTCGGCCCGGGAGAGCCAAATTTGATATTTAGGAGGACAACTCCTCTTGGTGTTCCTGGGACCAGTAAGGGCTCAGACATGGTTCATCAACACGAGATTTGGCTCTCCCGGCACCAGGCAAATAAAACCTGAACCGAGGGATACCGCTCATCCATTTAATTACCGTATTTATTCACGTAAAGTTAAAATGTTTAACTGTTGCACCTGGTGTCAACTCACCACCGGGCCATTCAGTATACGGTAGGGCAGGGGGCAGAGTGTGGGGGGGTGGAGTGGGGTGATGGTGGCGAAGCCGTGTGGAGGGAGGGGGCGATACGTTTGGGTGGGAGGGGGGGGGGGAGGAGGGGGTTACTCTATTATTATACAGTTTCAACATTATTAACTGTACCAAACTTTAAGAAGTAGAGACGCGTAAATAGATTGAGACGTGTATATAGAGACATAATCGTTTTTTGACAATCTTTAAAGTATGACAATTTGATTTGTCTGTGACGTGTGAAGGGTTTCATTTTCTATTTATTTGTCCTTTTTTCGGGGTAGAGGGAAGTGTGGGTGTGGAGGGGGCGGGCACCATTTCGACACCATTTACCATTTTTAATAACTATTGTATCGAGTGTTCATATATCAAGTTCGTTTGTACCAGACCGCCTCCGTGGTCTAGTGGATACAGCGCCTGCTCGGAGATCAGTGGTTCGATCCCTGGCCGCGTCATACGAAACGATACTAGATGACACTGTTATTGTTACCCTGCCTGGCGCTCGGCATTAAGGGATAAAACCAGGCCTGGTCGGGTTTGGGTCAGTATACTGAGTCTCTATCCATGTTGAACTGCAGCATGATATCTCACTTGGCTAGAACTATAAAATTAGTCCGGACTAGTACAAGCAGCCACGCACATATGCATGTACGTCACTGTATAAATGACCTAATCTTGAACGCGATGTTGCGCCCCATCCCCTCACCTTGCTTGTTCCCTGATGATCGGGTAGCCTAGCATTCTCTCGTCAAGCCAAAGACCCGGGTTCTAATCTTGACATGGGTACAATGTGTGAAGTCCATTTCTGATGTGTCCCCCGCCGTGATATGGTTGGAATATTGCTAAAAGCGGCGTGAAACCATACTCACTCAATTCTTGATGGTCATAGTTTGATTGAAAAATTAGTCGTGACAATACAATATATTGTATCTGTACTGGGGCTCGAGAAGCGACTGATGACAACATCCTGTAGTTATTCAGCACGGTGTGCACACTTCAGGATAAGACTGAAACAGTGCCTGGATTGCCTTGTCCAGACTCGATTATTTACAGGCTCGCTGTGTGCGGCGTTTTAGGTTTGAATAATATTATATTACGGCGTAGAAGTACAACAGAACATCTCGTGTTTTTGGCATATGTAGCTCGTTTCCAAAAGTCGAGATCGCGAGAACGCGAGATTTTGCCGATATCTCGCTTTCTCGCGATCTCGCGATCACGCATTCTCGTGTTTGGGGCATATATAGCTCGTTTCCAAAGGTCGAGATCGCGAGAATACGAGATCGTGAGAATGCCCCTCACAGTACTCCATTAAAAAGACACTTTACTTAGAAATTTACGCTGTATAGTCGAAAATACACCAACCTATCTCAATTTGACATGGACATTGATATACAGATAATATAAAAAGATAATATACAAAATCAATTATATTCAGATTTATGTGTACTGCATTGTTCTAACCGTTCACTTACCGTTTCTAACCTTGTCTTCCCTACTGTACCGTCCGTGTTTAGTACCAATTGTCGATTAGTGGTTTAAATATGTGAGAGAAGGCGCCGTAAATGAAGAACTTGCACCCAATCCCAGTCACTTTTTGTGAATAATCATGTTAAAACTGAACTAAAACAAACTGTCCTGCTCCCTGTTTGGACAACGTGTGAACAGTTAATTCGAAGATCAAATAGATGCTTCTGTGTTTCTGTATGAACTTGGCGGACGTACACATAAGCTATGTGCAAGATACACAAAAGCAGTACAGTCGGACCCTGGTCAATCTCATTAAAATCAGATCTTAGTTCTCGCTACCACTAAGTAAACGTCGGAGGACATCCCATTACAAGGCACGTCAGAACGACCTTTCATCCGACCAAAATGAGCGTCGCTTATCAGTTCAGGAAAGTGAGTCGGAATGTGTTTTCCAATCATGCAACCTCGAAAAGGTTAACACGAGGTATTCTGAACGACGGTTACGACGGTTACGACTGTAGGACTGCTCCCGTCTATCTCTCGTTTCAGTGGGATAAATATTTGAACAGACCAGCCCGTGAGAAGTACTGCTATTTCTACATTCTCAGCCATCTATTCCATATTACAGAATGTTCTTTTGTAGTTTTCATGTTTTGAATAGAGAACTATGCC
The DNA here is from genome assembly GCF_022045235.1 of Haliotis cracherodii. Taxonomy (NCBI): domain Eukaryota; kingdom Metazoa; phylum Mollusca; class Gastropoda; order Lepetellida; family Haliotidae; genus Haliotis; species Haliotis cracherodii. The sequence continues at coordinate 24,107,392 of NW_027266270.1, read as the reverse complement.
AACATATTGTCAAAGTGCGGTCTGGAATGTAAGTCATCAGTTTGGAACTTTGTCGTAAAGCTCGAGAAAACTGCTTTTGATTGGCTTATATCGACTTCTTGTTAGTTATTTCATTGGGTGGTCAAAGTTTGCGAAAGGTCATTCTGACGTGACCGGAAATTGCGTCATCTGAGCTTTGTTTAGCGGTTATGAGAACTAATCTTTTTATTGAGATTGGACCCTGGTATCTGGAAATTAGCGGAACCGTGTTGTAACTTCGAGATATCCGAACATTCGAGATAACGAGGCATGAACAGTCATCCACACAGATCAAGTAACAGACTGAATATTATAGATCCATAGTTATGCGATTTCATATACGATAAATCAAGAATACAACAGGTATGAAAACGTACAACTCTAGGATACCATAATCTACATCGAAACGTCGCTATATACAATAAACCAGAAGTTGTTGTCCCTAAAGTTGTACGTTTTCTTACACACTCACCATTTCCTAGAATGCCAATCTAACAAATACATCAGGTGTATGCGATGACTAACTGAAATGTACAGGTGTATTATGTGTAGGAATAACAACAGCTGACTGAGTTGCACCCAGTCTTGGTATTTACACGAACTGGAATTATACTTTTTACGAAAAACGTCAGGTACACATATTTGTTTTGTATGGGACATTCTCGCGATCTCGTGTTTCCAAAGGTCGAGATCGCGAGAATGCGAGATCGCGAGAATGTCCCTTACAGTATTCCATAGTTTTGCGCTTAATGCTCATTGCTTCAGTGGAGGAAACTACGTCAGACAATGTTGCAAGTGATCTTTCCGGATTCCATTACCTGTATCAAGGAGAATTGCTCACAACTATGTGAAATGCCCATGTGCACTTCTCAAAGCCGTTAATGTGGCAATGCTAACTTCTAGATAATGGTATGTAATTCTATATCATTCTAATTCGAGATAGCGTTATGTATTTGTATCTCGAATTCGAGAAACTCAGTCAAATTTATATAGTAAGCCACACCGACGCGTCGACGTCATTGCAATAAAGAAGTTGTATATCCATAGAACTATCTCCCTTGTTCAAATATACAGCAGTCACGGAATGATACAGATAGTTTACATGGAGCGTTTGCATATACAAAGCGTACAAACTATATTCAAATATCTATAACACGTCCCATTTTAATTCTGGAAACCCAAAAGTCCAGAAACTCTACGGTCTTTGCCCAGACTCGGTTAAAGGTATTTACAAAATTAAACATGCTGTTTTCATGGGAACATACCAAGGAAGAAAAAATGAAATAAAAATTGTTCAAAAACTCAATATTTAGACTATGTCGCCCATGCGCCTGCCCATGGGCGAAATCTGGCCAATGGGTGGGCCTATGGGCAGGCCCATGGGCGAGAGTATGTTCCTTTATTTAAAACTCATGTTTTTGTTTCGCAAATACATTTAATGTATTCATTGAAGTATCATGACACAAAATTTAACTCATTTTAACTTAATTCAATTTAATTTAATTTAATTTATAGTGATATTGAAATATTTCGCCCATGCATGGGCGAGAATATTTTCCTTTACTTAAAACATATGTTTTTGTTTCGCAAATACATGCAGGTGTTCTTACCATTTTCATGGCACATAATGTAACTCAATTTTACTCAATTCAGCTATTTTACAGAGATATTGAAATATTTCGCCCATGGGCGAGAAAAGGTTTTGCCGTGGGGCAGGCCCATGGGCGAGAATATTTCCCTATGCTCAAAACTTGTGTTTTAGTGTCGCATATACATAAAGGTGTTCTCAGAAGTTTCATGTCACATAATTTAACAAATTTTAACTTAATTCATCTATTTTACGGCGTTATTGAAATATTTCGCTCTGGACGAGAAAGTCTGGCCCATGCGCGAGAATATTTTCCTTTGCTTAACAGTTTTAGTTTCGCAAATACATAAAGGTGTGTCTACAAGCATGACACATGATTCAACTATTTTACGGCGTTATCAAAATATTTCGCCCATGTTTTCGTCAGTCCCTTTAAAGCATCAAATAACTGTGCGCAAAGTATATTGTATCATGTGAAATATACTTTATATCATATCATTACATTACTATTTAAAAAGGGCATTTGGTTGGATGTTTCCTTTATAGAAGTTCTACAAATTTCACCTGTTTTACATATTGTAGCGATCTTTAATGAACCCGGCTTTATCTCTCAAAACGTTTTGGCAGTTTATCATACGAATTCATGCGCAAATACCTTAGTGATACGTTTTTTAGAGGAGAGGGCATACACACAAGTATATTGCTTCCGTGTGTGAATGCAGGTTGTACTTGTACTTGGTATTTCAGTTCTCAGTTTCATACCGGTTGTATAACTGAATTTGTATATGGAACCACGCGTACAGCATGCCAATTACTTGCTATTCGTCAGTTTACAACACACATAACACGGTCAAACAATTTTAGGCACCGCTTTTGCAAGTTATTTAGTACAATAATGTTTTATTAAAATCTATTTCAATTTGTTTTCACCATTTTCCCTATTGACAGTCGTTGTTACGTGCGTCACTAGGTAATTAGTACGGCACTGACCTTGTTTATTGTTACTATACTTTGAGGATTTCTGTGGCCGGTGGCGGACGTAATTCAAACTCCTTCCGCACTGACACCGCATCAAATATATTTGTGTACCGATTACATAACTCTTATGGACGTTGTGGGGTGGTAGTCCACCGGTCGACACTATGTATATTGGGCGGCCGCTTTGATATCTCCTCCAAACATACGTTTATTGAATGACCCCATTAAACGATGATACACAACTCGATGAATATATCAAGGCACTAATTCATCATTCATAAACATTTTTTTGTCTTTGTGCTTAATATATCTACATATCAACGAACATTTGTAAAACATGTATCCTAAAAAAAATAAACATAACTGTTTATTCACGCGTGGTGTGGTAGATCGTAATTGACCGAGAGCAGGTATTGTAGAATCACCTGTAAATAAGGCCGACACTGTAATTAGATACAACGTACTAATGAGAATTATCATAAGAAGGCTGTTGTTTTTTCTGAACTGTTACCATTTTCATACCAAAAGCGACAATGCAGTTAAAAGTTGCTTTAGTGTCACAATATTCACTCACGTTTCCCTCAATCGCATTGAAACATAATTCCCACTGGTCAGTTCGACACCGCATGGAATTAAATAATTATATCGAGATTTCGTTCGAATGTAAGATATTCAGCCAAACGTTATGCAATAAAAGACGAATAGTTTTTTTCATTAAAATACGCGCTCGCGTACCTGTATATTGCATACCTAGTCTCACGTAATTGCACAGTGTGATGTATCAACGGGACATAAAATGGGAAATGAAATAGCTAATCCTTAATAATGTGGAAAATAACTCCAATGAATTGGAGTACACGCACATGAATTCGTATGGTAAACTGTCAAAACATTTTGAGAGGTAAGGCCGGGTTCATTAAAGATCGCTGCAATCTGTAAAACAGGTGAAATTTGTAGAACTAAAGGAAACATCCAACCAAATGCCCTTTTTAAATAGTAATGTAATGATATAATATAAAGTATATTTCACATGATACAATATACTTTGCACACAGTTATTTGATGCTTTAAAGGGACTGACGAAAACATGGGTGAAATATTTCAATAACGCCGTAAAATAGTTGAATTAAGTAAAAATTAGTTATTTTTTGTGTCATGATACTTCAATGAATACATTAAATGTATTTGCGAAACAAAAACATGAGTTTTAAATAAAGGAACTTGTTCTCGCCCATGGGCCAAACCCTTTTCTCGCCCATGGGCGAAATATTTCAATATCTCTGTAAAATAGCTGAATTGAGTAAAATTGAGTTACATTATGTGCCATGAAAATGGTAAGAACACCTGCATGTATTTGCGAAACAAAAACATATGTTTTAAGTAAAGGAAAATATTCTCGCCCATGGGCAAAACCCTTTTCTCGCCCATGGGCGAAATATTTCATTATCGCTATAAAATAGTTGAATTAAGTTAAAATTGGTCAAATTTTGTGTCATGATACTTGAATAAATACATTTAATGTATTTGCGAAACAAAATCATGAGTTTTGAGTAAAGGTACATGTTCTCGCCCATGGGCCAAACCTTTTTCTCGCCCATGAGCGAAATATTTCAATATCGCTATAAAATCGTTGAATTAAGTTAACATGAGTTAAATTTTGTGTCATGATACTTCAATGAATACATTAAATGTATTTGTGAAACAAAAACATGAGTTTTAAATAAAGGAACAGATTCTCGCCCATGGGCCTACCCATGGGCCAGACTTCGCCCATTGGCCATACTTCGCCCATGGGTAGGCCCATGGGCGACATAGTCTAAATATTGAGTTTTTGAACAATTTTTTTTTCATTTTTTCTTCCTTGGTATGTTCCCATGAAAACAGCATGTTTAATTTTGTAAACACTTTTAACCGAGACTGGGCAAAGACCGTAGAGTTTCTGGACTTTTGGGTTTCCAGAATTAAAATGGGACGTGTTCAGGTATCCTTGATATCCGAAAAGATTCATAACATTCAAAGGAATGCAAACATTATAAAATTAATAATTTACAAATGTTTATTCGCCCAACGTACTGCTCAAATTTTAAACCTGTGCAAATTTAGAAAATAGTCACAAATGTTACAACGTAGACATTATACTTGGAGTCATGTTGTACGAGTTTAACCACTACAATCCCCAACGTTTTAGTATATCAAAATATGAAAATATGTATTTTAATAATGCGAATGTGTGAGATGTAGTTTACTGCCCAAATATGCATTTTAATATCACAACACCAAAATAATCTATTATATAGATAACTGTTTTTGTTTTTTTGTATTTCTTTGTCATTCATAACTATATCTGAGTGACGCTGCACTTATTTGTGTACATACTACTCTTTTATTTATGTTTCTAACGATGTACAGCGGTGAGAAGTGAAAAAACAGAAATATACGCACTTGTAAAATAGTATTCACCCTACAAACCGGATAAAAATTAATTCACAGTAAACAGAATTCATTTATTTCCCTTACAAATATAATTTCTACTTTTCGAAACAACTATATCTTAAAGAAATATTAGCTGCAGAATTCAGCAATCCCATCATAAGAGACACGTCATGTTAATGATTATACAGAAAGGTATTGACATCAGGAGGTGTTTAAATAAATTCTTTTAAAAATTGCGACAGAGCATCTCAGATATGTTCCAGCAGCTAAATACAGAAATATTAAGTAGAATATGGACGACCTACCTTCAAATTAAATCAGTCGTTGTGATTTTGATGATTAAATATGCCGAAGTGCCAGTTTATACAGTACCAGTCGACAGTTCGTCGAGAGTCTTTGTAACATAGGATCTTTTGACGGCTCATGCAGCCTCGTGGTCATGTAAGTGCTTCTGAATGCATTGAAAGCTCTCGTGACTCGGCATTTTGTTTGATTGGTCTAAACAGTGAATGAGACGTATTAATATCTCTTTTGTAGCTCACATGGAATGACATTGCGTCAAAGTTCAGTTTAAACAAATGCAAGATTTATTCATTATACGATCCACCGGTAAAGTCAATATACTTCTTATTGGGTAAAATTTAACATTTGCCATAATAAATTGTACATTAAATACCATAAACTGCTCTCGGCAGTGAGAGAGAAAAATATTTTTTGGACAGGTAGTCTCAAGGTTTGTTTGAATAACATCAGCCGTGACTTAATACAAACGATATCTTTGAGCTTTTAGCTTTTATCGCCATTCACGAAGAGGGATATCGCCCTTTGGGTAGATTATTCAAATCCACAAGTGAACGCTACGGTCAATACTAACTTCTTCGGAAGTCCTTTATCCTTTATCGAGGCAATTCGTTCATGCGTATTGACACACGCAACCCATGATAAATGCTTAATACTAAGAACGCCCTTTATGCAGCCTTGTGCTGCAAGTAGCTCTTTCTGACATCCGAACGGATTTACATCGCGCCCTGTCATTATTGTAAAGGGGGGTAAATTGGCACCTGGGTCGTGACTCTGCATAAATTCTTCTTCAGAGTGACAGATTTCCCCCATTTCAACACACCGCTGCAATGCCATCCCCAGCTGATATGTTGTGTTGGTAATGCTTGTTTTCTGAACCGTCAATTTTCTTTTAAGAGACATGTCACTTTGCTGTATTGCTTTGTATTTTACAAAGTGAGTATCACGGCGTTAGATAGAAGTGCAAGGAAACTGAGATGTAATGCAGGAGTTGGATGTTTATCACTTTAGGATGGCGCTGTCAACTTAGACAAATGATCAGGGCGAATCTGGAATTCGAGCCCGTTATCAAAGGTTTCTGGACCACCTAGGAGGCGAAACTCTGCCCGGGGGGGGGGGGGGGGGGGGGGGGGGGGGGGCAATCGTCTAAGGGCCACATCAGAAACCTATGATTGTGGGTTCGAATCCCGGTTCGCTCTGACTATGTTTCTAGGTTTGTCAGCACCATACCCGTGCTCACGGGTTTCACCGAGGTCTTACATGTCCTGCATCGCTTCGGGCTTTCCTCCCACATTAAGCTGACACGCCGTGACTTGACTGAAATATTGTTCAAGGCGGCATTAAACCTAACTCACTCACCAACAATTTAAATTGTTTTCATAACACAGTAATGTGATACATGTCAATTTATTATTTTGTAGGTGCAACCCGAGGACAATTCTTTTCTGGAACAAAAAATTCGTTTAGAAAACAACCACATTCCCTGTAAAATGTGAGTGAGTTCTGCTTTACGTCGGCTTCAGCAATTCTCCAGCAATATGATATAGGAGATTGACAGTGACTAGCCGAAGCCTTAACCACTGAGCTACCCAACCGCCATATGCAGCCAATTCATAAATTACACGACCTACTCAATATAGAATGTCGACGCAAAAGAATAACCAATCTTGATTTTCCGAAGAAACAGATTCAACTGGCGTAAAAGAAAAAATTGTGGTGAAAATGATTTGAATGGATTACTAAATATCAGTGATGACACCAGGTGTTTGCGAAAAAGGTAAGCATTTGCTGCCTTACCGCTAGCACCCACCACTCACACCATTTATATTAAATGAAGTGTTTGTTGCTTGCAATTTCATGACCCATTTGTTTTCTGAAAAATACACCAAATACACCCGTTTGTCCTTTCGTAATCAAATCTCTACTCGCCCGTTCGTCATTTTGAATACAAATCTCTGATCGCTCGTTTGTCATTTTATAATTAAATCTCTACTCGCCCGTTTGCCATTTAAAATTAAATCTCTACTCTCCCGACTGTCATTTTATAATTAAATCTCTACTCGCCCGTCTCTCATTTTATAATTAGATATCTACTTGCCCGTTTGTCCTTTCGTAATCAAATCTCTACTCACGCGTCCGTCATTTCGAATACAAATCTCTGCTCGCAGGTTCGTCATTTCCTGATCAAATCTCAACTCGCCCGTTTGTCATTTCATAATTAAATCTCTACTCGCTCGTTCGTCATTTCCTGATCAAATCTCTACTCGCCCGTTTGTCATTTAAGAATTAAACCTCTACTCGCCCGACTGTCCTTTCGTTATCAAATCTCTACTCACCCGTTCGTCATTTTGAATACAAATCTCTACTCGCCCGTTCTCCATTTTATAATTAAACCTCTACTCGCCCGTTTGCCATTTTATAATTAAATCTCTACTCTCCCGACTGTCCTTTCGTAATCAAATCTCTACTCACCCATTCGTCATTTTGAATACAAATCTCTACTCGCCCGTTCTTCATTTTATAATTAAACCTCTACTCGCCTGTTTGCCATTTTATAATTAAATATCTACTCTCCCGACTGTCATTTTATAATTAAATCTCTACTCGCCCGTCTCTCATTTTATAATTAGATATCTACTTGCCCGTTTGTCCTTTCGTAATCAAATCTCTACTCACGCGTCCGTCATTTCGAATACAAATCTCTGCTCGCAGGTTCGTCATTTTCTGATCAAATCTCAACTCGCCCGTTTGTCATTTCATAATTAAATCTCTACTCGCTCGTTCGTCATTTCCTGATCAAATCTCTACTCGCCCGTTTGTCATTTAAGAATTAAACCTCTACTCGCCCGACTGTCCTTTCGTAATCAAATCTCTACTCACCCGTTCGTCATTTTGAATACAAATCTCTACTCGCCCGTTCTTCATTTTATGATTAAACCTCTACTCGCCCGTCTGTCATTTTATATTTAAATCTCTACTCTCCCGACTGTCCTTTCGTAATCAAATTTCTACTCACCCGTTCGTAATTTTGAATACAAATCTCTGCTCGCACTTTCGTCATTTCCTGATCAAACCTCTACTCGCCCGTTTGTCATTTTATAATTAAACCTCTACTCGCCCGTTTGTCATTTTATAATTAAATCTCTACTCGCCCGACTGTCCTTTCGTAATCAAATCTCTACTCACCCGTTCGTCATTTCGAATACCAATCTCTGCTCGCTCGTTCATCATTTCCTGATCAAATCTCTACTCGCCCGTTCTTCATTTTATAATTAAATCTCTACTCGCCCGTTTGCCATTTTATAATTAAATATCTACTCTCCCGACTGTCATTTTATAATTAAATCTGTACTCGCCCGTCTCTCATTTTATAATTAGATATCTACTTGCCCGTTTGTCCTTTCGTAATCAAATCTCTACTCACGCATCCGTCATTTCGAATACAAATCTCTGCTCGCAGGTTCGTCATTTTCTGATCAAATCTCAACTCGCCCGTTTGTCATTTCATAATTAAATTTCTACTCGCTCGTTCGTCATTTCCTGATCAAATCTCTACTCGCCCGTTTGTCATTTAAGAATTAAACCTCTACTCGCCCGACTGTCCTTTCGTTATCAAATCTCTACTCACCCGTTCGTCATTTTGAATACAAATCTCTACTCGCCCGTTCTTCATTTTATAATTAAACCTCTACTCGCCTGTTTGCCATTTTATAATTAAATCTCTACTCTCCCGACTGTCCTTTCGTAATCAAATCTCTACTCACCCATTCGTCATTTTGAATACAAATCTCTACTCGCCCGTTTGTCATTTTATAATTAAACCTCTACTCGCCCGTTTGCCATTTTATAATTAAATATCTACTCTCCCGACTGTCATTTTATAATTAAATCTCTACTCGCCCGTCTCTCATTTTATAATTAGATATCTACTTGCCCGTTTGTCCTTTCGTAATCAAATCTCTACTCACGCGTCCGTCATTTCGAATACAAATCTCTGCTCGCAGGTTCGTCATTTTCTGATCAAATCTCAACTCGCCCGTTTGTCATTTCATAATTAAATCTCTACTCGCTCGTTCGTCATTTCCTGATCAAATCTCTACTCGCCCGTTTGTCATTTAAGAATTAAACCTCTACTCGCCCGACTGTCCTTTCGTAATCAAATCTCTACTCACGCGTCCGTCATTTCGAATACAAATCTCTGCTCGCAGGTTCGTCATTTTCTGATCAAATCTCTACTCGCCCGTTTGTCATTTCATAATTAAACCTCTACTCGCCCGTTTGCCATTTTATATTTAAATCTCTACTCTCCCGACTGTCCTTTCGTAATCAAATTTCTACTCACCCGTTCGTAATTTTGAATACAAATCTCTGCTCGCACTTTCGTCATTTCCTGATCAAACCTCTACTCGCCCGTTTGTCATTTTATAATTAAACCTCTACTCGCCCGTTTGTCATTTTATAATTAAATCTCTACTCGCCCGACTGTCCTTTCGTAATCAAATCTCTACTCACCCGTTCGTCATTTTGAATACAAATCTCTACTCGCCCGTTCTTCATTTTATAATTAAACCTCTACTCGCCCGTTTGCCATTTTATATTTAAATCTCTACTCTCCCGACTGTCCTTTCGTAATCAAATTTCTACTCACCCGTTCGTAATTTTGAATACAAATCTCTGCTCGCACTTTCGTCATTTCCTGATCAAACCTCTACTCGCCCGTTCTTCATTTTATAATTAAACCTCTACTCGCCCGTTTGCCATTTTATAATTAAATATCTACTCTCCCGACTGTCATTTTATAATTAAATCTGTACTCGCCCGTCTCTCATTTTATAATTAGATATCTACTTGCCCGTTTGTCCTTTCGTAATCAAATCTCTACTCACGCGTCCGTCATTTCGAATACAAATCTCTGCTCGCAGGTTCGTCATTTTCTGATCAAATCTCAACTCGCCCGTTTGTCATTTCATAATTAAATTTCTACTCGCTCGTTCGTCATTTCCTGATCAAATCTCTACTCGCCCGTTTGTCATTTAAGAATTAAACCTCTACTCGCCCGACTGTCCTTTCGTAATCAAATCTCTACTCACCCGTTCGTCATTTTGAATACAAATCTCTACTCGCCCGTTCTTCATTTTATAATTAAACCTCTACTCGCCCGTTTGCCATTTTATAATTAAATCTCTACTCTCCCGACTGTCCTTTCGTAATCAAATCTCTACTCACCCATTCGTCATTTTGAATACAAATCTGTACTCGCCCGTTCTTCATTTTATAATTAAACCTCTACTCGCCCGTTTGCCATTTTATAATTAAATATCTACTCTCCCGACTGTCATTTTATAATTAAATCTCTACTCGCCCGTCTCTCATTTTATAATTAGATATCTACTTGCCCGTTTGTCCTTTCGTAATCAAATCTCTACTCACGCGTCCGTCATTTCGAATACAAATCTCTGCTCGCAGGTTCGTCATTTTCTGATCAAATCTCTACTCGCCCGTTTGTCATTTCATAATTAAACCTCTACTCGCCCGTTTGCCATTTTATATTTAAATCTCTACTCTCCCGACTGTCCTTTCGTAATCAAATTTCTACTCACCCGTTCGTAATTTTGAATACAAATCTCTGCTCGCACTTTCGTCATTTCCTGATCAAACCTCTACTCGCCCGTTTGTCATTTTATAATTAAACCTCTACTCGCCCGACTGTCCTTTCGTAATCAAATCTCTACTCACCCGTTCGTCATTTTGAATACAAATCTCTGCTCGCTCGTTTGTCATTTCCTGATCAAAACTCAGCTCGCTCGTTCGTCATTTTATAATCAAATCTCTACTCGTCCGTTTGTCATTTTATTATTAAATCTCTACTTGCCCGACTGTACTTTCGTAATCAAATCTCTACTCACCCGTTCGTCATTTCGAATACCAATCTCTGCTCGCTCGTTCATCATTTCCTGATCAAACCTCTACTCGCCCGTTTGTCATTTTAAGATTAAATCTCTTCTCGCCCGTTTGTCATTTGGTAATCAAGTCTCTGCAAGCCCGGTTCGTCTTCCAGCCCGCTTGTCATTTTACAATCCAATCACTGCAAACTCTTTTGTCATTTCGAAATCCGATCACTGCTGGCGATCGCCCGTTTGTCATTAATATTTGTACTGCAGTCTCTGCTCGCTGTCATGCCAAGATAAATAAGAGTGTACGTCACCCCTCAACCCACTTCAAACTCATCAACTTTCCTTAAAGAACAACGCTACACTGAAATCACCATCAACCAGATTCTGCCAAAAAGGCTCTTGTGTCGAGAATTAGAACATCTCCTTCAACGTGAAAAGGTTAATATCAGAGATTCTATATAGATTTGTATAGTCTCCCTGCTAATATAAAGAGGCCAATGGAATATGCCAATTCGGTATTTCACCTATTTGGACTTTAGTTTCACGTGTGGCCAATGTTTAATGTGTTGTATGAGATTATTGTGTTTAAAGGAAAAACATTAAATTTTTATGAATATAAAGAACACAAATATTGACATTACTAAATCATACTGTCAATGATATATATGAAAGTTCTGTGGAAGTGTAAAGCGAAAAAAGAATTGATACGACCCCTGTTGCCTGCTACTGTTGTCCCACATCAACACGCACAGTGGCTTTACCTATTCTAAACAACAAGCGGTTCGAAAACTAGATCCCATTTCGTCATCCAGATTGCACGCACCTTTGTCTTTCTCGTCTGTTGTCTGTCTTAAACGGTATCGGAATGTATAAATGACAAATACACAAAAATCTAACAGTCTTATTTTGAGTATTTTCGTTTAAAGATTGAAATACTCACAACCTATGGCCATGCCTACTGCATAAACAGGTAGGGCGAACAAAAGTGTACTTTACCGTATTGGGACGAAGCAGCTGTTTGACGAAAGGTGCTGAAATGTCAGAATAATTTTTTATACGTAGTGGTACGTTAAGTGGAAGATTAAAGCCCCTATCTCACATTCACGAATCTGAACACGAATGAAATCTCCACCTTAAATCGTGTTAGAACGTGTGAAGGTCGCGCACCCATTCGTGTTCAAGTCGTGGTCGGTCGCGCGCGGTCGTACGGACGTCGCAGCTCGGCTTAAATCGTGTTAAGCCCCTATCTCACATACAAGATTTAAAAATTGCGAACACGATTTAAGAAAAGTTGAAAAATCGTGTTGATTCGTGCTCGGCCTTGTGGTTTATGCAAATTTCATAACCAAACACGACCCTCATACGACCAAAAACGACCCTCATACGACCTTCATACGACTGAACACGACACTCATACGACCGTCATAAGATATTCATACGATACAACACGATTTAACCTCATTTAACACGACCCCAATACGACTGTCATACGACCAAACACGACTGTCATACGACACTCATACGACTTAACACGAATCAACACGACCGCCATACGATTAAACCCGAATCATTACGATGTCCATACGACTACAAAAATAAACACGATCGTATGAAGGTCGTATGTGGGTCGTTTTTGATCGTATGAGGGTCGTTTTTGGTCGTATGAGGGTCGTTTTTGGTCGTATGAGGGTCGTGTTTGGTTAAGATATTTGCATAAACAACAAGGTCGAGCACGAATCAACACGATTTTTCAACTTTTTTTAAATCGTGTTAGCAATTTCTTAAATCGTGTATGTGAGATAGGGGCTTTAGACCCCCATGACCCAGGGATGGAGTGCATCCATTGTCATACTTCCGACACATATCCCATTAAGGAAGTAATAATTAGTTATTTCCTGTTACATGTGACTATGATGGGATCTTTTAAACCCCGAGAGTAGTTACACGGAACTAATGATGAACGGAATAACTACGAAATGCCCCACTTACTTAAAATTTTGGCGCAACGCGAACCGAGAATAAACTTCCTTATATTGATAAAACAAACTGGATATGACATATACGTGTCATTGTAAATTTTTATAATGTTGCGATAAAACTAGACCGCGTCCGTGGTCTAGTGGATAGAGCGTCTGCACGGAGAGCGGAGGGTCGGTGGTTCGATCCCAGGCAACGTCATACCAAACGACGTTAAGGCTGGTATGTGTTGTTTCCCAGCATGGCGCTCAGCATTGGGGGGATAGAACAAGGACTGGTTGGTTTGAGTCTGAGTGGAGTCTGAAAAGGTGAGCGTATCCTGCCACACACGTGGCACCCGTAACAAACACATGCAAGGACAAGTCAATTGTTCACCTGAACAAAGCACAGAAACACACAGTGATGCCCGTCCTCACTTTTACCGTCCTCAAAATTAACAAAAACGCGACAATTGGCCATTTGTCGCATTGTCGCGTGTTTGCATTGTCGCTCTTTGAATAATCCTTTTCTTTATTTTACAAAAAGGGCGACGATGCCGTAACGCGACATTTTCAAGGTCAAAATATGTCTCGTTGTCGCATTGTCGCCCCATCACATATGTGTATAAAAGGCGTAAAGTTTAGTTAATGCTACAGTTAGGAAGCGGCATCCAAGTTACATCTGTCGTAGAAGTTCAACCTGATACATGTAAGTCTTGAAATGAAAACACAAGTCCGTCCGCGAGTCCATAACGTTTTATTGTGAGCTTTTCTCTAAAAGTGCTTAGCGTTCGACTCCCAGTTCCAAACACGTAGTATCTCATCAACAATCCACATACCTCTAGTGCAGTGGTCTTCCGGAAGATCTTACTCTTGACCGCATTAGACAACTGACGAGTGCACGCCTAACCTGTGACCTCGTTGCAACCCTCATGAGGTGTTTGTCGAAGGGAGAGGGGTAGGAAATGTGTGCTCCAGCCCAGCGCAGAGCTCGCGACACACTGTGTACTGAATGTTGTATACAGTATATTGCAGTTGATATACAGTATACTGCATGTGATACTTATTAGCGGAAATTTTACAACTTTCAAGATTCAAGATTCAATTTGCATTTATTTCATATACAACAGATCGCCGTCATATATCACTGGAATACTGCTGAGAGCGGCGTTAAAACAATTTGTTTTCATAATGGAGCGCTGCAGTCATTTAAAATAGAACCGTTAACATATGTAGTACCAACTCATTCACTCTGTTTCGAATAATCAGGAGAAAATATATTATTAACCAGGTCTTTGGGAAGAGATATCAGATTTTTATAAGCAGTCACATAGGGATGATAAAGGACCCCTCGCTGACTAGGTTCTTGTTTACTTAAGAGCAGAGTTGGCCATGTTAGATGATATTACCAAAATCCAGGAGCTCCGGCGGGGGGCAATCTGGTCTTGTTAGTGTATGGTATGAGCTGTGGCGTTGACCCAAGAGAATAATGTAAAAAATGAGACCAACTCAAATCTATAACGATTGGGAAAGTCTAGATTTGCACAGCCCTAGCCTGAAATTAAGAATTGTTCTAGGCTCCATTTTAATTGTATTATGTTCATTTTGTAGACATGGATGGACCAACCAGGAGAGAAATTGATGGAATATTAATATCACATGTTACCACTGATCCAGTTAAATTCACCACACAATAATATATTAGTATTTGACATTACGGCATTTGATTATTAGGGCATGATCATGTACATGTTCACTGTAGTAATGTTTACACCAGTCAACTTGATTATAACTTTTATAATAGTGTAGCGCGGCATCAACGATTACTTTATGATATCCTCACTTGTCATCGATGTATTGACATCGAACAATGGACGACAATTCTAAATTCTTATAAATAGCTTCAATAGGGACAGCGCCGGTGTCAGTATAATTTTCCTAGTTAAAAATATGTCTCTACAAAATATAATCTGAAGCAGACAAGAACAATATTTTTTTATTAATGCTTACTTTCATGGATAGAATTGAGGCAATCTAGGCTTGCCAAATCGTTCTAGACTTGAGCTGGATTCCTTTTTAATTTATTCTCTATGGTCTGGAAGACGAAAGGGTGTCAGTATCGCATGGAGGACTAGGACAGCCTGAATCAGTGTAATCGGATATGTTGTGGAGTTTCGGTTTGTGGCTGTTTGCTGAATAGAACAAGGGCTCACGAACAAGGGCACAATGTAGAGATTAAATCATTACCACCCCTCTTTATATCAGATATGTTATTGTGATTTGAAATCTCTTTTGGATAATTGCGAGTTATGTATACTCTGTATTCTTTCGTCATGGTAGCGTATATATTTTCTATGTTGCTTTTTGAATTATCCACAAATAATGATAACTACAATGTAAACCTCTCTTTGGAGATATACAATAATACTACTGAAGGGCATATCTGAAAAATGGGACTTATCGACAAATATTTCTTTTTTAAATACTACCCGTTACAGGCATTCTGATTTTTATTTTATACTTTGTACAGTTTAAAAGTCAAATAATGGCCAATTGTGTATCTTTCTATGTTTTGAATTAATTACAATTTCTGCAATAAAACCTTAGCATCAGATAGTGATATAAACGAATATGATCTATACTGTGATAAATGAATTATCAATTTCGTATTATGAATTAGATAAACAGAAATATGATAGTAAAACAAATTATTTTAATCTGTTCGTGTGAGTAGGTAACGAGAGATCTAGGCAACTCATTAACGTAGCCATTTGTGAAAAATGAAATATTAAAGTTTAGGGGGTTGAACAGGTACATTGAATGACAGGGACGAAAGCAACGCAATTATTAAATAATTTTATTATCAATCAAATTATGTTATAAATATAACAGAATATATAGAAATATAAGTTTAATTTTTCATTGTTGGAAGGTGTTTAATAATAGATTCTTTTTGTTTGTTGTTTAACGCCGCACTCAGCAATATACCAGCTATATAAGACGGTGGTTCGTAAATAATTCAGTCTGGACCAGACAATCCAGTTATCATCACCAAGAGCACCGATATAGGCAAATTGGGATACGATGACATGCATCAACCAAGTCAGCGAGCCTAACCACCCGATCATGTTAGTCGCCTTCGAACAAGCATGGGTTGTTGAAGGCCTATTCTAACCCGGATCTTCACGGGTAATGTTTTTAATAATAAGGTACAATGAAATTCTGTATATGTCCATAATAAGTGTGTATAAGTAAATGGATAATATATCCATACACGCCAATTAAATGGCTGCATATGTTTCTTTGATGAACTCTTTTACAAGTCTATATTTCAAGACATGTATTTGATATTCATAATAACTCCACAATAGCTACACAATGGCGACAAAACGGTACCAGCATCACAGATATCTATATAATTACTTTTAAGTTAAATCATGTATCTAAATAGGAAATTAGAAGGATTCAAAATATACACTTCCGACATTTTTCGGGTTTTTTTTCGTTTGGAGAGAGGAGTAGTGACAGTAGTGACTGGTTTCTGATGGGTGCAAACAGGTGTCGATTGGCTGTCTCAGATGGCTCTAATTTCGTAGCTCTAAAGATCATGATGGCGATACAGACCGTGATGCAGTTTGTCTCACAGTCCCTGAACCAAATTATTTTCCCTTCCGCCCAAGCCTTACTGCAATGCTATAGCCACAAATGAAACAAGCCTAAATGTTCAACGGGTTTAGGCTGAAATTTCAATCTCACTTGGGCTCCTTTTAAATTTAAATATAGTTTCTCGTTTTAACCAAAATAATGTATTTTCAGAGACTAAGCGTTTGTCTTACCGTGAAGTACAACTATCCAAAAGATCCCATGCATATCTATATTTCCTCAGACAGCCTCTCCATGTTCCTATCTATATGTATCAAAAGACAAATGAATTAAATATTACAGCACTGGTGAATAGGTTATATGCGCATGTAAGCGTCGATCTACAATATCCTTTGCGCAAAATACATATATACTGATGAATTAACTTAGTAATACTACGCAAATATATGCCCAGATGTATACATAAGTTTCATCTCGTGATCTTTATTCGTGCTTTTAGCTCTTTTTCTACATTAGATTATGGGGTGTTACATCACACCTGAAAGCCAGGTCCAAATTCAAGTCATAATTTCATGGTCCGTCTTGTATGTTGGAAACCAATATCGCAACATGGCTGAATATTGCTAAACGTGGTATTTATCCGATTACTCACATAATTATTCCATTTTCTTCGTGCACGTTCTACAATCATCTACGATCACTATCTATAAGGAGGTATATCTATATTAATCCAAATGTACATATATATACGTCCACATACATATGTATTAAGCAAGTCCCACATTCTTCCTTAAAAGATAAATGCTAAGCATTTCCTCTGTATGTATTTATATATGTAAAAATCGTTTTTATGATTACAGTGATATTTGCAAGGCTAGTCTCATAAATGTCATGACGCAGTTGAGGCCAGGGTTCTTCTATACTCGCATTAATGTGCTGACTTATTATTGTGTTAATTTCATTATTTACAGTATTCATGAAGAGCATTTCACGTTAGACCAACAGAGGGAAATATGACTATCGACTATCTTTTTATATTTAGCTAGCTCAAACGATCTATTGGTTTGATTTATTGTTATGCTATCCACAAAATAAGTAGGATCCGGTTTTTTTCCGTTTTTGTTGTTCTTTGTGTAACGCTGCACGTAGCAATATTCCAGTTACATGACGGTTGTCTGTAAATAATCGAGTCTGGACCAGACAATCCAGTGATTGATGTCACGACCACCGATCCACGCAATTGAGATACGATGACATGCATCAACCAAGTCAGCGAGCCTGACCACCCGATCCCTTTAGTCGCCTCTTACGACAAGCATAGTCGCCTATAACGGCAAGCATGGGTTGCTGTAAATCTATTCTGAACCGTATCTTCAAAGGTCAAGTGGGATTCAACTGATCTGTTAAGATGAAATAAAACTGAATTATATGTGCTGTTTACATATCAAAGTTTGCCAAATTGTTACAAAATGTTTGGCCACAGCAAGGCTACGTATTCACAACTTATTGTGGTAGGCACAGTATAACTCGTGAGTCTGGACTAAGGGAGGACCGTATTCCTCCTTGTTGGTCACCTGCTTGGCAATATGGGACGGGAAAACTGAAGGGGGTGAGGGCAGTTAAGTTTATGGTACAGACAGATAACAGAGATCATTTTACAAATAAGAAACCTCATTCCACAAAGGAAGAGGCGAAAGCTGAAACTTGGTGAGATTTACAGAACAAAGGCAGTTATTTCTAGTTTCTTACTGACTCTCGAGGATACATTTAATAAAAATTCGTCACTAAATTTTGGTCACAAACTTTATGTCTTCTTTCATTTGTCATCTGAAATACCATCCCTTCGTGCACTTCAGCTTCCTGCTCAAGTTACCAAACACATCCTGTTTACGTACACCTGCAAGATATATATTACGCCGAGGAGAATTTACGATTATACGTTGATACGTCCAACTGCTGGTCTGGTACGCAATGTCATATTTCTTATCGCCAGGGATCACAGGTGTGATACCAGTTTCCCTCAAGGAGACGTCTGATTAAACTCTTTGCTTCGTCAATGCTTCGTCTAGCCCAAACCGGTAACTGGTACCACTGGCAACGATACAATGACGTACAAAGACTAACAATGAGTCACTCGATTTCCATTTTGATTGATTGTTTGATTGATAGATTGATTGATTGATACATTGTGAGTGAGTGAGTGAGTGAGTGAGTGAGTGCCTGTTTCACTGGTATGTCCGGATCTGTGTACGGGTCACCGGCTTAGCGTCACCGATCTATGCAGGAATAGGTCATCCATGCGGATAGCGTAATCTCGATTAATGTATTCAGGAACCTTTCGTGAACAACATTTATTGAAAATGCTACCGAAGAATCAAACAACTTTAAGATTTGGCTTCTGTGGTGGAATCATTCTAATATTTCACATAACCGTTAACGTACTTCTCGAATGTTAGTCGTTGTGTGCAGGTCTTTGGTACCGCGCCTTGCTTCTGATTGGTCTAGAGGGTCAGGTGACCTCTGATGACGTCACTTCCGGTTTCGGTTTGCGCAGGGCATTTTGGGCCCTGCGTGCCCAAGATGGCGGCACAACCGTTTCCGGTGGCGTGCGCATCCAAGATGACGACACATCCGTTTCCGTTGGCGCGCGCATCCAAGATGGCTACACATCCGTTTCCGGTGGCGTGCGCTCCTCCAAGAGGGCGTCACATCCGTTTCCGGGGAGGATGGAGGGGAAAAACCCAGAGAAGCGGTCGTAAAAGGTGAACAAGAATAGAGTTTTTTGGTGTTCTTTGGTTGTTCTAAAAAAAGAAAAGGGAAGTGAAGGGAGGGAGGGAGGAGGGAGGGAGGAGGAGGGGGAGGTAGGAGGGGTGGGAAGGGAATCGGGTTCTTTGTTTTGTTTTGGTGGGTGTGTGGCGATGGCATGTGGAGATGATAGCTCACTGAGACGAGCTTATCATACACAGTCGACGACTCTGCCACTTTGTTGCTAGGTTGACGTCATATCGGCGAAAGATTTTGCAACAACATTTCACAAATCATGTCATCGGGTATGGTGATGTGTTTGTAAACTTTGGAACTCGTGCAAGGTCTCGTGTATTGTAGTCAACTATGACAGCCGTTCGTCTTAGTTAAAAGTCGGTGAGTGGCAATCACCTTAGCTACGATCATTGGGTTGGAATTCTAAAGGTGTTGGCTGAATTCTAAAGGTGAATCGACAGACACAGACATGAACGTGATGTAGGTATATGCCTACGTACTGTCATTCGTGTTGCCATGCAAACGTGGTGTCACGCGTGACGACAAACAGACGTTGATCAATAGGATTATTATTATTATTATTATTATTATTATTAATTATACCGAGGAGTTGGCTCTCGTGTTGGTTGACATGCGTACTGTCACGCGTGTCTCCATGCAAACGTCATGCGTGTCTTCAAACACACGTTGATCCACAGGATTATTTATCATATTTAGTATTTTATAAGGATAGAGACAGAGAGAGAGAGAGAGAGAGAGAGAGAGAGAGAGAGATAGACATACGTGGTGTTTGCACGTGTCTCCACCATACATACCAATATATTTATTTTATTTTTATTTTGAGACTTACAATGGTGGTGTCACGAGGAGGAGGAGGGGGAGGGTGTGGGTTCTTTGTTTTGGATTGTTGTTGTTTGTGTTGGCAAACCAAGCAGGGTGGGTGCTGTTGATGAGGGTGCTGTGGTGACTGCCACTGGTTCTTCATGGCTTCATGGAGTTCTACCGTGGCGTACGTGCCCACCCATGACCTCTCTTCGTCCGTGTGCTTGCAGGGGGAGTCTGACCGGGTATCGACACACGTACGGCACAAAGGACAGAGCAGTTTGCCACCCGATCTGTAAGGCAGTAGCGGATGGTAGAGTCGTTTTGGGGGTAGGACACGACATTGGATCAGTCCTTTCAATTCAAACAACGTGTCCACAGGGGGTTGATGGAGAAGGGTCGGGTGTCCCATTGGAAATGCTCCGGTCTTACAAATGTAAGGATAAAGGGAACAAATATCGATGTAATTGATGGTTTCACCTTCTTGGGCTTCGTAGCATAATCGCGTGGCATTGGTGCGTCCTCCATAGAAGGCGTCGCGAGGGTTGAGCGGTCCAGGGACGTGGATACAGTGGGGTCCCTGCAAGAAAGCACTCAGAGCGGAGTCCTCCTGTTGCATTTTTGTAAACTCGTGCTCCCACAGGGTGACTATCCGTTTCACCTCAGGGTGTTGGTTCAAGAGACTCATGGTGTCGGTATAACGTGCTCCCAAAGACGTGCCCAGGACGGGATGAGGTTCTCCTCGTTGGGTCTTGTGACATGCCTGGCACCCATGCCAGAAACAACCCAGGAATTTGTAGATGGTGCCTGTCGCTGGATCGTAGCCATCCACACTGTACCGATGTTGGCCCTCTCCACACGTGAACTCTTTTTCACCTCCATTCCTGGCGTGCTGGAGGTGCAGATGGCGGTGCGTCTCCATCAGATAATTGAACCAGTGCATACAAGCCTGGGAATAGTTTCTCTTGGGTTGGTAGCCTTGAGGAAGAATGGCGATGGTATTGGGTTTCAGATCGTGTTTTCGGAAGGATTTCATGGTGAACGCAGCGGCTGTCATCACCTCTACAAAGGGATCCATGCGAACCGAGTTGATGGCGTTCTGTCGGAAGTCAGCGCATCCCCGTCTCAAAATGGCCACATCGCTCTGGCAGTAGGCTAAAAGTTCTCCTTGCAAGTCAAACAAGGCTCCTTCTTGCACTTTTGGGGTATGCCACTGGAGGAAGACTGTGCGTTCCGGGGGACACATGCCATCGGGATCGTACATGACGGCTGGTGGATAAGGACCTCTGTAGATCTGGTTGGCTTCGGTATTGAAAAAGTGCGGACAATACCCTTTCTTCAGTTCTTTCAGCCCAAAGCTCTTTGGAAATGCTTTCGGTGGGTAGGGTATGAAATTTAAACTGTCTTCGAAACACAACCGTCCCAGGGTCACCTGCAAAATCTGTTGTCCATTTCGAATCTTGGTGGGGAGTTTCACCAGAAGAGGGTAGGGGCCCTTCAGGATCAAGTGTAAATCTTACGATCGTGCGTTATATGCCATCACATAAATGCGGTCCTCCTTCTGGACAATCATGGTGACGGTGTTCTTGTTCTTTGTCTTCTTTGTCTTCTCCTCCAGTGGGGTGGGCGCGTCCACTTCCATGGCATCTTCCCCCTCCACCTCTTCCGCCTCCTCCTGCTGGGGTGATGAATGTCGTTGACGTTTTGAAGAGTGCTTTCTTGAGGGGGTTCCAATCCGTTTTCTTTTCCCAAGGCGTGCTGTTGCCCCCTTGCGTGTGCCGTCCTCCTCTTCCTCTTGGTTCTTCTTCTTGGGTTTTTCAGCTAGCGTGGTCAACCACACACACACATCATGTCGCGTGGTGGGGCCTCGAAACACGATCTCACGGCTGGGACAGTGTTCGCACAAGTCCTTGCTCACTTCACTGATGCATCGTCCACATCATAAATGCACCATGCACAAATTTGGAATGTGCTCTCCCGTGTCTTGCATGCATTCAAAATCATAGAAGACGTATTTGACGTTGTCTCGTATGTGATGTTGTTCCTCTCCCCCCACCCTCCTCATCCTCTTCCTCCTCCTCCTCTTCCTCGTGGGCTTCACAGAGGGGCGTCATGTAACAGCGATGGACTGGGGTCATTGGTTCTCGACACACTTAGCAGGGATGTTCTTCATCTAAGCACTCGTGGTGAGCCATGGGGGTCTCCAAGACGCGAACCAGCTGAAAACAGGTCGGGCACCTGTGAATCGATTGACAGGCGCTGGGTTTTCCCTCTGACGGTGACTGGAGATGTTGGGTGTAACACTGTTGATTTGGGAACCAACGTTGACATGTCAAGCAAGGGATCCCGTGCTCTTCCTTGGGTCCCCAATAGCTAGAGTGGAGGCAGCGGTGGCAGCGGTATTGCTTGGTGCAGGGATGGAGTTCGGGATGGTCGTAACGGTGGTCGCAGCGTTCGCAGTAATGGTTAGACGCATAAAAAGCTGACATGGAAGTGATGGCATCGTAGTGCTGATCATGATGGTATAAATGCAGCACGGTGGCGTTGGGTGGAGCCTCATCACACTTGTACAACAGTCTCAGGTCCACCTCTTGACTGTAGACTTTCAGTTGATAATTCAGGGGGGCCAAGGCGCGTCCCACGCGTGCTAGGTCGTCTAGACCCTGACAGGGACCTTCAGGCAGGCCAAGGCGTCAAAACAAGTCCCGTGCCCGTATGCCTTGAACATCGACTCGATCCGTTCTCGTCAGTCTCACTCGCTGGGTGGACCATTCATGGGTCAGAGGGTGGGGCTTCTGGGCATAATGCTGTGCCACCACCAGGGCCCGTGCCAAACAGGATTGACCTTCGTTCTGGATCCGTACAATGCCCTTTTTGGGTGTTAAAAAGGTTTCAAGTCCAATCACGTTTTCAGATGGTGGCCACTGCCTGATCCTAGCCTGTCGGGATCTGCTACGTGTACTAAAGTCACAACCATGGTGGCATCGATGTTCAGGGCTTTGTTGGACTGTTGGACTTTTTCCACGGCATGCAAAATATCTAGCCCATGGAGATCTTCAAAGCGACGAAAGGGAATCCGTATGGGAGTGTTCAAAGCGGTATGATCGATACCTAGACCAGTACGATCTCCCTTCTGGCCTGGCATCTGTTGATAAAAGTCATCGATCACTCTGTCAAATAAAACCGGCAGTTCCATGGGAACGGGGTCCGGTGGTACGGTGTCCAAGTAGTCTGCGTTGAAAGTCAAACGATAGGTATGATTAGCAGTTCTTAACCGCCTGGAGCGTGTGGTGTCTTTCCTCTCCAAACGATAGGGTGTACTCTGCTTGTCCGTCATGGTGGCGATGAGTGTCTGATGAACGTCAGCCCTTCCTTTATATACACAAACAAGTCTATTTATAGAAGGTCTCTGAATGGTCGAAAATCTGACCAATCAGAAGTCATCACCGACCAATCAGAAGACAGCACCTGAGCCGAGTTGTGCTTTCTCTCCCATGGAAAATACATTTTTTTCCTATGAAAAAAACTCAAACACAACGGTCGGACCAATTTGGAAAACTGAGGCTCAGTCCTGGCATCGAAACGGATCCATCGGCGTGTCGCGTTTTAGGGCCATCAAAACAGGAGCCCTTTCGATCCACCCTAAAAGTTGAAAAGATAAATTGTGTTGTGTTTTTCAGGATGGAGAAATCAGCATGCTCACCCAAGGGAGAAAAAAACAGGATATAAAAATGGTTACCCATCAGAAGCTTGGGTTGTCGTCCAATCAGGAAACTGGGTGACAGTGTCTTAAATAGGATAGACACTCTCTGGTCATCACTTTTCCTATGAAAAAGAAACACAAGGGCCGGGCCAGTTTGGTAAACCGAGGTGAAAGTCAGACGCCGGAACGGACCAATCAGTGCGCAGCGTGTTGGACCAATCAAAACAGGGACCATTTCGATCGACTGTGTATGATAACTTTGATAAACTCGTCTCAGTGATCTATCATCTCCACACGCCATCGACACCCACCCTGCTTGCTTTGCCAACACAAACAACAACAATCCAAAACAAACAACCCACACCCTCACCCTCGTCCCCTTGGAGGCACACGCCTACGCGTGACACCACCATTGTACGTCTCAAAATAAAAATAAAATAAATATATTGGTATGTATGGTGGTGTACACGAGTGAAACACCACGTGTGCCTGGAGACACGAGTTAAACACCACGTATGTCTATCGATCTCTCTCTGTATCCTTATAAAATACTGCCGGATTATGATAAATAATCCTGTGGATCCATGTGTGTTTGAAGACACGCATGACATCACGTTTGCCTGGCAACACGAAGTACATCACGTGTGCATGGAAACACACGAAGTACATGACGTGTGCATGGAGACACGAATGACAGTACGCATGTCAACCTACACGAGTGCCGACTCCTCGGCGTGTATGAACGAATGACAACGCCATCATCCTGTGGATAAACGTCTGTTTGTAGTAACGCGTGACACTAAGTTTGCATGGCAACACGAAGTACATGACGTTTGTATGGAGACACGCGTGACAGTACGCATGTCAATCTACACGAGAGCCAACTCCTCGGTATAATTAATAATAATAATCCTATTGATCAACGTGTGTTTGTGGTCACGCGTGACACCACGTTTGCATGGCAACACGAATGACAGTACGTAGGCATATACCTACATCACGTTCATGTCTGTGCCTGTCGATTCACCTTTAGAAATTCAGCCAACACCTTTAGAATTCCACACCATGATCGTAGCTTAGGTGATTGCCACTCACCGACTTTTAACTAAGACTAACGGCTGTCATAGTGGACTACAATACACGATCGCCTTGTGGAACGAGACCTTGCACCTCAAAGTTTACAAACACATCAGTGGCAGAGTCGTCGACTGTGTATGATAAGCTCGTCTCAGTGAGCTATCATCTCCACATGCCATCGCCACACACCCACCAAAACAAAACAAAGAACCCGACTCCCTTCCCACCCCTCCTCCCTCCTCCTCCTCCTCCCTCCCTCCTCCCTCCCTCCCTTCACCACCATCGCCTTTTCTACTTTTAGAACAACCAAAAAACAACAAAAAACTCTATTCTTGTTCACCTTTTACGACCGCTTCTCTGGGTTTTTCCCCTCCCTCCTCCCCGGAAACGGATGTGACGCCCTCTTGGAGGTGCGCACGCCACCGGAAACGGATGTGCCGCCATCTTGGATGCGCACGCCAAAGAAAACGGGTGTGACGCCATCTTGGATGCTCACGCCACAGGAAACGGATGTGCCGCCATCTTGAGAGGTCACGTGACCCTCTCGTCCAAGCAGAAGCCAGGAGCGGTACCAAAGTCCTGCACACAACTACTAATGTTGTCACGCCATTCTTTCAGACAGATCTCGAAGATATGTTAATATCTATGTGAGGACAGCGGATTAGATAACGCGAGGCCGGTTCACAATCCGTAAAAGCCTGTGATATGCCATGAATAGCCCATTGCATCTCCTTTACAAAGACTTTCTTTTGTACGTGTTGTCACAGAGCCACAAACTTAGGTCAATGGATCAGATAAAAGCAGGACTGCTTGAATCGGTTGAGGTGAACTTCCCATGACATAAACTCCTACTTGACAACCGCTTTAAGAAAGTGCCGCCATTCATGTACACAGCCCTGTGGATGAATGAATGACCTAGCGAAGCCAGTAGCGCCACCTAGTGAGATATAATGGAAGAAGACCAACCGAGCGTTGAATCTTGACATACTCCGGTGCCATCTGCAGAACCTTGGTTAGCAATGGCACAGTGATTTATGAGAGTTTAAGTGAGTCGGATTTTACGCCGCCTTAGCAATATTACAGCAATATCACGGCGGGGGATTCCCACATTGTGCCTATGATATGCAGAGAATCGAACCTGGACTTTCGGCACGAGGAGCGAACGCTTTTACCACTAGGCAACGCCAGCGGCCTTGATCATATGATCAACCTAATGTGTTTTCATTTTTCAAATGTTAAAGTTTGCAATCACAGATAATATTTATCACCACTGTAAAATGCAAGGATATTAGCATATCATCACCATCACCATCACCATCACCATCATCATCATCATCTCCATCATCATCGCCGTCACCATCATTATCATCACCACCACCTTCAGCATCAGCATCGCCACCGGTATCGTTATCACAGGTATATACGGTACTCCACACAGAGATTAACGAAGGGCATCTATTTGATCAGGGTTTATGTAAATATATATAACAGCTGTGTGTCAGTACATCCAGTTTCTGTCAGTGCAGAAAAATACCAAGTCGGTCAGCTGTGAACACGGTTCTTCAGCATCGGACATCAGCTGTCCTTGACACGCACATTTGACAACAAGTAAGGTCATCCTGAGCGGGACGGTTTTCGTAGGCAATAAATGGATTAGCATATGAACTATGATTCTCTTTAGGTAGAAAAAGATCCACGATGTTCGACCTGGTAGAAGTGTGTAATCAAACCGCACAGCATTGGTCTTTGATTGACTGTGGCGTCAAAACAAACTCATTCATGTACTTGATCTGAATGTTCATCTTAATTGTTATGGATAGTCACGGAGCCGTGATCCAGAGAACAGGGTGTCATTAGATAAAAATGAAGTAATAATAGGATTACCAGAAAAACGGGGTATAACACCCAAGCCAATAACCTCCCCTCAGGAACACCAGAGTAAGTCAGTACAAGATTGAAAACTGCCCCATAAGTATGTATGACAGGCTAGTCGGGTATTGCTACTTGTATATGTGAAAACAAAGTTATTAAAATTAATAGCAAAACTGTAATAATAAACGTGTATAAGTGTTATATCGTCACTGTCTTTAGTATTAACATTCAAATACGTGATATCTGTATTAGCGATATTGTCTACGTTCCACCGGTGAGTAAGCGTTAGCCTTACTATCTCGTAGTATAAATGTTGCAAGAAATTGTATTTCTGAAGACATCACGATACAGTTTTTTACGATGCATTACGTCTGCACCAGCGCTTGATAACAGCCTTGTGTTAGGTTGTTTCAGTAGTTTAAATTGCTGTTCTTGATATTGTTGAATAAACTTTGATACTATGAACAATATAAGGTTACATGAGAGTATGACTTTAGAATGGTAACATGCGTTAATGTATATCTGATATAAATATAAATATATATATATATATATATATATATATATATATATATAGGATGATATTAATAGAACAATGAGTAGTACGTCCAGATTAGTGTATAGGCAACATTTAAGAGTAGATGAAAGAACACAATCGTCCGGAATACAATGTATAATTCTGGTGCACTTCCATGTGACTATATAGCATACAATAAGCTTTCGGGTCCCGTTTGGGTCGGTTTGGGTGGCAGCTTAGATATCCATAGAGTAGGTTCATCTCGGAATCTCCCATATAACTGGGGCTCCTCTTCAATTTAAATGGAGTTACTTGTTTCTTTCAAAACTATACATTTTCAGAGACTAAGCATTGGTCTGAATAGATATCACCAGTTTGGAATTTGAAACTAATCTGTTTACAGTAACAGAACACTGTTTAAGTGTCATGTACAAATGAGAAAGTGGAATCCCGTCAATTAGGCGGACGAACCTTAAAACTATTAATAAACATTAAAATAAGCAATATCGGGAAAATGTATATGCATATACTATCTGGCAATAAACACCAAGATTACCTTCTACAAAAATAAGTTTCAAAAGCCGGTTGATATTCTTTTGCGTATTTGACGAGTATATAACTTTCGAAAGTATAAATCCTTTTCCTATACTCAGACGTTCCTGAGCCTTGCGCTTTCCTAATTATTTTGACTAAAATTATTACCGTTATCATTGTATTTGTTAATAGGAAATACGCGCCGATCAAGTACGTGCCATAAATTAAAGCGACATTGTACGATTCCGAACTCATCACGAGACTGTGTTTATGAATCACTGTCAAATAGTGGTGACATATAGTGGAAACAATACGTGAAATCGCGCATGCACAGAACGGAAAATTTGGACAAGGCATTAAGCAATCCGCATGCGCAGAACGATTGATTCCAATACCTCCGCTAAGCGCTTCGAGTACAGCGTCAAACTCGGGCCTGTAATCTAACACGCGAGAACTGACCAATGAAATCTGAGAAGTAGGAATACCGGTAGACGCTGTTGCTTGATTGACAATGCCAAATAACGACGTTATTTGGACGGAAAAACGATGGTTTGAAAGAGTCCAGATAACGTCGATTTTCCGTCCAATGACCATATACGGGAAAAAACGACGTTTTCGTGTTTGCAGTGCGATTCAGCCGTTTCCAGCCGAATACGTCCCGATTCTCCCGTTCGCAATCTGAATCTGATCCGATTTGTCTCTTCAGCATGGTAAAAAACGACCGAATCTGCCCCGACAGCGTCCCGATTCTCCCGAATGCGATCCGACAGCGATCAGACAGTGACCGGACAGTGAATCGACAAAGACGGTTCGCATTCGGTAAGATCTGGACGCAATCTAGACTCAATCGACAAGAAACGGCATAAAACAATTCATGCCCATTCATCACGACAGTGTCCAGATCCACAGGACACCCTCCAGAGAACACAGGACATTGTTACGATTTTGATCCGATACAGCAGAATCTGTCGCGACAAAGTCACGATTGTAATCCGACTAGACAAAAATCGGTTCAGTTTCCCGAATGTTACGGGACGCACCATACTGACGGGAGTGCTTGGCCGACCTCTCTGGACCTTTCTCGATCCGTAGGACCCTTTTACGAACGTACACGACTGCGTTCAGACAATGATAGGACATTCCAGATCATTGAGGATAGTAATCCGACTTTTTCACTTTTCGTGTCGCAGCGCTGTCTGATCTCTTTGAACCTGGCCTAAGTGCAATTATCTTGAACGCGACGTTAAACTCTATTTCTCACCACTTCATCACTTTTGCATTGTCGAAGTTAAACCTGTTACAGTGTACAATAGTAATTACGTCGAAATCAACATCACATTCGAATGAATAATTTACTATGATAAACAACAGAAAAATGTGTATCATTGTATCAGTACGCCGTAAGTGTGGGAGAGTAGGGTTTTACACCACTTTCAGAAGTGGGCTTTACTAATTTTACCCATGTCGGGAATCAAACCCCGGCATGACGAGCAAACACTATAACCACCACCACACCACCCCCATATATAGAAATACCCCTGTGAAGATCCGGGGTAGAAAAGGTCTTCAGCAACCCATGCTTACCGTAAAAGGCGACTATGTCGTAGGAGGCGACTAACGGGATCGGGTGGTATGGCTCGCTGACTTGGTTGATGCTTGTCATCGATCCCAATTGCGTGGATCGATACTCATGATGTCAATCAACTTAAGTTTACAGTGTTTTCATCCTAATAACGTTGCCGTAAAAGGCGACTATGTTTGTCGTAATAATGGAACGCATTGTTGGTTAACTAGAAAACATGTTAAGTGATGCTTTGTGGTCCCTTCATTGTCTACTCCACGTGAAACTATATTTATGAATCAAGGCTAAGTCAGTTAATCAATCATAATGTAATCTTGAGGCCTTATTTAGACAGTAACAATTTACTTACGAGATGACCCGTGGAGAACCGGGTTAGAATAGATATTCAACAACCCATAAAAGGTGACTATGTCGTAGGAGGCGACTAACGGGATCGGGTGGTCAGGCTCGCTGACTTAGTTGATACATGTCATCGTATCCCAATTGCGTGGATCGATGCTGATGATGTCAATCAATCACTGGATTGTCTGGTCTAGACTCGATTATTTACAGACCGCCGGCATATAGCTGGAATATTGCTGAGTGCGGCGTTAAACAACAAACAAACAACCAGCCAACCAACCTATATAGAATTTAGTGTTAACACTAGTCCATTATCAGCCCCATGTTAACAATACATAAAGAATAAACATTAACTGCGCATGCAAATATAGGGATCGGGAGATTTGTGGCGCCCTTGAGTGTTGAGGTAGTGCATGGGCTGAAAGTGAAATATATTCTTTTCTTTCCACCAATTCGCTGCTTGAGTATTATATATATATCGTCCGCTCTACAAAAACCGTTAAAGAATTTTCCGACTCAAAAGATAATCGTCTCTGCAATTTATGGTCAGAGTATTTAAATCAGCGCTATGTTACCCTTTTGCCCCATTTGTTTTGTCCCCTCTTTAAAGTTCTCAACACCGATATCGCCGCCGTTGCATTTCGAATATGGTGTATTTAGACAATAATTTACGAGTGACGCGGAATGACGGATTATCTGTTCCAAGTGAATTAAATTCACGAGGGACAGATAATCTGTCATTACTCGTCACGAGTACTAGAAGTTCATTCTTTTTATGGGGGCGGTCGGGTAGCTTAGTGGTTAAAGCGTTCGCTCGTCACGCTGAAGACCCGGGTTCGATTCCCGACATGGTACAATGTGTGAAGCCATTTCTGGTGTCCCCAGATCCACCGACATTCACCCTTATGAGAGAGACTAACTCACATTTTCACATATTCATACGCGTGTGAAACGGTACAAATTCCTGGAATTTCACCGAAGCACAATCCAACTACATTATGATACCACGACAGTAAACTAGTTCAATTGAAACGTATCTATATCTGGGACTATTCAACCAAATATTACGTCATTACGTCATATTTTTCATTTATTCTGAACATTGAGTAATTCACAGAAGGTAACGCAGGATATCTAACAAATTGTCAAACACGTGCAGTTTTCGTTAACCCCACCCATTCACCAGTTCAGCGGTCGTCACTGCGCGGAGACCAGGCTTACATCACTGCAGAATGGAAAATGTAAAAAAACTTGCGATTTCTACAGTGTTAATTCCAACAAATTGCATAAAATGATCCTCAAACAAGTGAAGTTTATTCTACAAACATGTTTATGTGAACAAATGTTTTTTTATACAACGGTCAATGTCAAATATAAACTTTGGAAGGTGGGCAACCCTGACCTCCAAGTGAACAGTGTTTTTGCAGCACGAGTAAGTGAGTGAGTGAGTACGGTTATACGCCGCTTTTAGCAATATTCTAGCAAAATCACGGCGGGGGACACAAGAAATGGGCTTCACACATTGTACCCATGTCGGGAATCGAACCCGGGTCTTCGGCGTGACGAGCGAACGCTTTAACCACTAGGCTACCCGACCGCCCTTTTGCAGCACGAACTTACGGAACGAACCTCCAGTAACTGCGCACAAGTGCATGAAAACCAAGACAACGGTCTGTTTCGGGAACCAGAGTTTACAGTAGTGTACACTTATTACGAATCGAATAAAGTATCTACGATACGGCGACGTTTGGAAGGAGTGTGTTCAACGGCAGACTGGACATGTCACCAGTGCCCCTTGTTTAGTTTTGCCCACAGCAAGTTTCTCCAGATTTGGGACAGCCTCTGTTGTTTGATGCCAAATAAAACGGATCATTCCTTCCAGAAAAAGTTGCTTGGTTTCAAATCTCGGTACATCTTATATACAGTGACCGGGGAACATGCGAGATCATCGGGTTGGACCAGGCTCTCGACGTGACACCACGAACACCCGTGGGGACGACACCAGTAAGGGTATTGGTTTGCCACATACTCGTGATTCTCGGAATCTCGTTTCTCTGTGAACCTCCAAAAGAGACAACCCAAACCGCTTTGAATGCCCCCATCATGACTGTAAGTAGATCGAACGTTTGTTCTTTGGGCTACTGACATACTTTCCATGTTGTACAGGGTGATACCCCGATACGGCTATCTTCTCCGTCCCATCGAGGCACTGCTTGTCAACAGTCCGTATCAGCAACCTTGACCGAAGTGACATGTGGAACTAAGAACACTGTCTACTTTCAGACCTTTTTCCCGAGGCCAGCGTGTCCACAAGCCTGTATCGAAGTCACGTTGAACTATGATATAGGCTAATGGACACTTTTGCCTCGTGAAGATGCTTTCATACAGAAAATGTCATTCCCGTGTAAATGGAACATTGTTTAAAATTACTAAATATTCTATATACAAGCACAATATAAAACACCAGGGACCCGTACCACAAAGCGATCTTAGCGCTACGACTACCGTAAGCCGATGTTAAAGTATGGGAGTTACGATCATCTTAGCGCTAAGATCGCTTTGTTGAACGAGGCCCATGACCTTATATTTGGGCCATATATTTTGTATATTCACTTGTTATAAACACTAAACCGTCTTTGCACGTTTTATGGATACCAACAAATGTGGAATGAATTATATACCACATATTCTCCGCTGATGTCATATCTCGATACGGTGCGACAAAATGGTTGATTTAAGTCAGGAAACAGACCAGCTGTCCGAGCGTGTATACACCATCACGTCTACATGCTGGATGAGACAGAAGTGGCCACACAGTGGTCAAGCTGGCGAACAACTGCATGTGCAGAGTAGTATCTTTTAGCTGCAAGAGCCAGGAGCAGAAGGTTCGAGCCTCGATTACGGTATACGGATCATAGTGTATCCATACGGCACCGACGACAACGAAATATAGCCCCACAACCAGTGCACCTTGAGTTGTCCTCCCACAATAAGCTGACCGAAATACAGTAAACTACGGTTATAACGAACACGCTTATAACGAACTGACGGATATAACGAACTTACTTTTTTGGTCCCGACTATTTGCTGTTGTTATGCTGTATATATGATTATAACGAACTACGGTTATAACGAACTAAAATTAGTAGTCCCCTTGAGTTCGTTATAACCGCACTTTACTGTATTGATAAATGCGGCAGTAAAACCGACTCACTCACTCACTCACTCAATCTCTCAGAGTATATAGGTGCAAAGTCGTTGTCACCTCAGTATGATAAATCTCGGCGTTCGACGCCGCCAAAGTAGACTTAAGCCATTGGTTTCCTTACGTCTGTCTGCCCGTAAGCAATGCACCCTCCAAAACAGAAATACATGTTTCTCCCTGACCATACAGACGGTTAAAACAGCCGAATATTTTAAACCAGTTGTAGAATTATAGTATATGATTCTTCCCTAAGTAAGTCTGCCATTTTGAAAACTTTGAAACAGACAAAACTTGAATGTTTTCAATATTGAACGAAATCTATCATACTCTTTGGTTTGCGTGAAGGTGTTCCAAGTAATCGGCGACAAACATCTTCAATCGAATGATATATCCCTGAATTACCATGAACAGGCTGTGAAAGAGATTGCCTTTATATTTGATACCCGTGCTCGTTGGTTTCATCGAACTGGTAAACGTCTAAGACCTGCATCACTTCGGGCTTTCCTCCCACATTAAGCTGACACGCCGCGATATAACTGGAATACTGTTAAAAGCGGCGTTAAACCCAACCCACTCACTCACTCACTCTTCATATTTATTACAGCTGTGATAGAATACACAAAATGGGAGTATCAAAATGTTTACTACTAATTGACCTATGCAGCTTATACAATGTTTAGGTTCGAATTCCTGGGATCTGTTGAAAGCACAATCTTCGTTCTTCTTGACATCTTGATATCAGTGCCTACTTGTATCCAGGCGGCAACGCTTGCCTCCAGCCAGCAATGAGTTTACCTCGCAGCTCATCTCTCACTGTTTGGTAGGCAGGGTCATTGGCTCTGTTCACATTCTCCTGATAATCTATGTGATGATCATATAACTCTGCACCAAACTCTATGTTCCACTGTGGCTGATATTGAGGGCTTCCTTGGAATTCTGGCCATTCTGTGTATCTATACTGGTCGGTCCTGATTGAGTATCCCATCACTCTATTTTGTCCCACTTCTCGAGGGTACTGCGAGAATGCAGCTGTTTTCCAGTTGGGATAATTGGGGTTCTTCATCAGGGGCACCATGCTCATCCCTTCCGTGCACAAATCTACTTTTGACGAGTCTTCGGGACAAAGTTGAATCGGTGGTAGTTCTGCAGCCTCTGCTAAAGTTGGGAACAGGTCTACAAATTCTGTAAGATGCTGCGATTTGACACCGTGGTCCGTTAACCCAGGAACATGAACCATCATCGGAGCATGGGTGGCCATTTCAAAGTTAGTATGCTTTTCCCATTCAGAATGCTCCCCTAGCTGCCAACCATGGTCTCCCCAGAACGATATGATAGTGTTGTTTGCCAGACCGAGTTTGTCCAGTTCAGCAATAACTCTCCCGACTTCAGAGTCTGTGTAGCTAAGGGCGCAGTAGTAGGCCCGTCGCAGTTCCAGTGTCAACTCGCGAGGGAATGTGAAATTGATATAACCAACGTCTTTAAAATGAAACTTCTTTATATCACTAAATGCGTCGAAGTTGCTGAAGTTGTGCCAGGCAACAGGCGGCATGTCTTTGGGAACGTAATAGTTCTCTGGCTCTCTCAAAGACGAAAGGGGGTAGTAGTCGAGAAATCGCATTGGAAAGTACCAGGGTAAATGGGGCTTGTGGAATCCAACTGCTACAAAGAACGGCTGCTCACCTGACTTTGCCTTTGGCGCCACCTCCTTGAGTACCCCAATAGCGTGATTGGCCAAAATTGTATCTTGCAGCGGTTCGCGCTTGACTTTGCTCTCTGGCACAGCATACCATATATCTTTCATATCTCCATATGTATCTTTAGCGTGGAAATATGGATCTGTCCAGGATATTGGGTCATCGTTACCAGACGCTGCCATCCCAGGATGGAATATCTTTCCTATCCCCATGGTCCTGTAACCATTCTGTTTGAAGTACTGGGGCAGGGTAGTAAAATTCCCCCCAACTAGCCTGAAGTAGTGTTTTAGATCGTACACGTGCGTTGTATCTGGGCGTCGGCTGCTTAGTAAGGCTGTCCTGGACGGAGAACACAACGCCTGGGACACATATGCTCTCTCCAAGAGCAGGCTCTTCTTGGCAAGAGCATTCAAATGAGGAGTGTGCATTTTGGGTGACACTGGGGCAGGGTACTCCTTCCCTTCATACGCTCCGATATTCGGTCTCATATCATCCGACACAAGAAAGAGGACATTCTTTCGACTGTTGCTTGACTGGACACAGCAACAGACGAGCACGGTCAACACCAGCCCCAGATGCATTTTGTAACCTGAATGTTTGACAACACGGTCCTCGCTTAATGTTCCACTTCAGGACTACATTACTGGAGTTAAAATCCAAAGCGAGACATCTGAGTTTTATCCAGGATAAATGTCCGTTATCTGTCCAAACCGTATCTGTTATCACTGAACCTTCGACTGGACGTCCTTGACCTTGATCAGTTGGCCCAGTTACTGATAATATTAATACCGCTTGTAAGTAGTGTTTTATTCACCCATGTGGGGATCCGAACTCCTTGAAAAAAATTATGTTTCAGACTGTTGGAAAAAAAATTGTCTATCACACAAATGACATTGTTTCAAGGGTGTTGTTTTTAATTATTCAGGCTCAGTCTTAATAAATCACCCCCACCCCAATACCAAATGGTCGATCCCTAAGCATGCCATAATATTCTAAAATGACATTATTGGACATTGATATTGACATTATCTCTTTTCTTTCAAAAGTGTCCATAAATGAACAAACTATATATATATATATATATATATATATATATATATATATATATATATATATATATATATATATATCATATATTTGATAAGGCATATTAATAGTAAAACGCCCTTTGAACGGTATTCCAGTTTATCACGGTGTGTCATTTTGCTGTGGGAGGAAAGCCTAAATTGATATAGGTGTCAAACGCTTGCCACTTTGGTTGACAAACCTAGAAACATGTATAGACGAATGTGGAATTTGAACCCAAAATGTAGGTTTCTGACACACTTCGGGGTGCAACTCTGTACAGCACATCGTGGTACATCACAATAAGATGATTGGGCAACCCGTGTCTCCAACAGCACCAGTAGCTGATATGGTTCTGAAGTGTTTATGATATAAAACGTCAACGCCAGAAAACATTCCGTCTCGATTATCTGCACAGATTCCATTGGGCAGAAAAGGCAAAATAGTAATAAACATTATATAAATGGGTCACTGAAATCAATAATAAATGTGACCCAAATCACTCATGCATATGTTGTCATCACCCCCACCACAGAGGTTAAAACACCTTTTGCATATAAGGTAGTGAGATTGTCCTAGATCCACCGGGGAAATCTCTGGATCAATCAGTCGACCTGCTTCCCTTCTTTAAGTGTGTCAGCCATGTGGAAATGGCACAATCACAATCATAACAGCATTTCCAAGCATCTCTATTTGATACTTAGTTCTAAAGTGGAAGGGTTGCATACAGGTAGTAATATTTTCTTGAATCAAAGTAAAAGACAGATGGAGAAAACCCTCTCAAAACAATCACCTAATATACTATTCTCCACCACAGACATTCCACAGATTAAATTCCACAGATTAAATTCCACAAATGCGTCAGTTGGATAAGTGAAATTAATGAAAACAACATATGTTCTTCTACAAATGGTTGTTCCAAGGAAGTGTTTGTCTTTTGATGATATTATTAATAACTGTTCAGGTTGCCTTTAATAGTGAATATCGCGGGCTAGGTAGAATTAGGATAACTGTCTAAAGTATAATCATAATACCTACAGTGACTATAAAAGGTAATACCTAAATTTGGTGGCAATCATCTTTGAATTGTGGATGAAAATTATATTATATTTTGGGTTGTTACAATAGCACTTTTCAAGAAAATTATAGAAATGGCGATACAGTTTAAAAATCACATTTATGATGTTAAGCACAAGGTGTCTACCTTTAAGGCAAGAAATTCCTTGACATGTTTGGAGGTCATTCTATGGCTTGTGACATAATTATAAGAGGACAACAATTTGGTTTTCCGCTGGGGTGATGGGGGTGGGGTAGGGGAGTTTGATTTGCGTTAGGTTCAATTAGGTTTCTTCATCATAAGCAGGTGGTCGATTATTTATTAAAATTTAAATAAAAATAATGCACTTAAATAGTCTGCAAGAAAAGGGCAGATTATTTGTCTCCAGTATTACAAGGGTTTGATACCATTTATAGGATAAACATTAATGCGAATTAATCCCCAAATGCCAAACAGTAACGCGATAAATACCTACTGTCATGGATTTACGCCCACAAGAAGAAGATTTATCTATCGAACTTACAAGATGGACAAGTAAAAGAACACAAACTATAATTATCTAAACTTGTTTTGAAATAACCGTCTTCGCCCTGTGTCATTCTTCAAATTCATCTCAGAAATAGTGATGGACTGAGTTAAAAAAAAAGCCCCGTCCATATTTACAAGAATTCTATGCTAAAACATGAGTCCTTCGTACGATTCCCAATATGTCATGATCACCTGTTAATGCAACGCCGTCAAATAGCAATGACACCAGGTATTCGCAAAAACACCAGCGTATCCTGCCCCCAATCAATATGACGGCGGTCTGTAAATTATCGAGTCTGGGACAGACAATCCAGTGATTGATTTTGTAAGCAACGATGACACGCAATCAGCGAGCTTGACAACCCGATCCATTTAATCGCCTCTTTGGACAAACATAGGTTGCTGTGACTTATATCTGACCCGGATTTCTCACGGTTGGTATCGCATTATGATAGTATCATCTCGTATAACGTAATTGTGGCAGTTTCCCCTCCACATTATAGATACACACCATGATTGTTGCCATTGACAATCCGTACATCCCGCCCTAGTCTTTCTCATAGTCCCTGAATCATATTACTTTCTCTTCCGCCCAGTCCTTACTGTTGTGATACAGCACTAATAAAAAGGAAGTCTAGATTTTCCACCGGTTCTCCATCTCACTGAGGCTCCTTTCCAATTCAAATGTACGTGTGTCTCTCAAAATTGTATATTTTAGCAGCGTAATCCCGTCCCCTCAACCTGCGTAGAAGTGCAGACACATATCATAACATAGACGTGGTTTGAAAATCCCATGACTTCTCAGTCATGAGTAATCCCGGAATCTGATCTGCGGCATTA